>NC_057813.1:482006175-482186521 GCF_018294505.1 Triticum aestivum | reverse complement strand
CCCTCAGCTTACGAAGGGCCGGCATAGCTACAGTGAGCCGTATCGCTGGAGATCTCCGGCGAGGCGCGGCACTGTTGCCATGCCTGCCCTGACCTCAGCCATAGTGCGCAGCACACTGTGCCCACGATGTCGACCTGTACGACCTGAAGGCGGCGGGGCTGCCCGTCAGTGGGTGGGCCGAAGGCGGCCAGAGCGCCCCGAAGACGGACCTGGGGGAGTCGGCCTCCCTGGAGTCGGCTGGCCCCTCCCCCGGGAACCACGAGCCATTAACCAGACAAGATGGGGAATGGCGATAGTGATTGCCCGAAAGATGGCGGCACTGTTGCCACGACCCAATGACCAAGCCCGCGTCATCAGGAGTGCCGCTACAGTATCAAGCCTGTCCGCGGGACCCACCAGTCGGCGGGCCCCAGAAGCCGGCGGGAAGGACGGCGGCCTGAGAGACAGATGGCTAGGAACCGTGCCCAGCCGGATTACTATTGTACCCCCGGGGGGTAGGCCTATATAAACCCCCCGGGGCACCCATGCAAAGGGTTCGGACCTAGATAGAGATAGACCAGATACCACAGGGAGGAGAGAGCTAGCCCTGCCCTCTCCTACCTCCAGAAACAGCTCCAGGAGCACCATTGTAGCCACTTTGCCTTAGTGACCATGCGGAGACCCCGCAGAGCAACAGTAGGGGTGTTATCTCCTAGGAGAGCCCTGAAGTTGGGTAAGTTCCGTCGGCGTGCATGTCTACGCCTCATCCCGCTTCCAGGCACCGGCGATGTTCTACTCGCTCCCACCATGATAAGCCATCCTTTGGCATATGTCGTATCCAACCCCCGACAGGATCTTTTGCACGTCCACCACCAAGTCCTTGCTCCCGGTCATATGATTTGTTGCTCCACTATCGAGCAACCATGATCCCCCACCGGAAGCAAACACCTACAAGAGATCAATGCTTGGTTTTAGGTACCCATTTAGTAATGGGTCCTTTGATGTTAGTAACAAGGGTCTTAGGAACCCAAATAGACCATTCAATGTACTCATAAGAAGAACCAACAAATTTAGCATAAACATGCCCATCACTAGCCCGACACAACACATAAGAGGGGTTAAAGTCGTCGGCTTTGTTGGGAGAGATGGCTTTGCCCTTTTTGGCATCACCACTCTTCGCATTGTTCTTCTTCTCCTTAGGAGCACCCTCTCCCTCCTTCACAAAAGTTTGCTTAAGCAGGGGAGGTCGTTTGGTCTTGTTATTCTTCTTCTCGTTCTTCTTCTTGTTCTTGGACTTGGGTGAGAACCCAACTCCCTCCTTGCCCACAACTTCCTTTTGATTGCTCAAAAGGTCATTTAGGTTCTTTTCACCTTGTATGCATGACACAAGACCTTTCTCGAGTTGTTCCTTCAACTTGGCATTCTCCTCCACAAGATGCACATGCTCACAACACGGGTTAGTAGGATTTGCATTATCAATTAAGACCATGTGAGGAAATGTGGCCTTTTCCTTGGTTAGCTTAACTTGGAGTTGAGCATGAGACTCCTTGAGGTTTGCATGAACACTTTTCAAGACCTTGTGGGCCTTGTCAAGTACATCAAACTCCTCCTTGAGTCTAGCATGATCAACCCCAAGTTTAGCCTTCGGAAGATAGCACACGAGACACAACAAGAGCATGATCAAGATCTTTCTTTAATTTGGCATGGTCATCGTTTTGTGACTCCTCAAGAGCCAAACGATGCCCACACTCTTCCTCAAGAACATTAGAGAGATCCGATATCTCATCAGCATAGTCACGACTATGACCTTCCATCTTAGAGATGGTTTCTTTGTGAGCCTCGATCATGTCATTGGCTTCACCAAGTTGTTCCAAGAGAGCAACGAAGTGCTTCTTGGATTTTTCCCTTGAGCTTACTCATGAAGGACTCAAATTCATTTACCTCCTCATTAGACCCCTTACCATCATCAAAGCCAACCGTCAAAGAAGGATTAGGAATAATGGTGGTTTTGATGTTGGGGGTTACCTTGTTAGTGGCTTTAGCCATGAGGCACTTGGCGGTGATGTTCTCGTTGGGTGAGTCGAAGAGAGACACCCGGGGAGTTGTGGCAATGGCAACGGATGCCATAGCCATTGCTTCACTATCTTCATCATCATCGTCATCCTCATGGTATTCTTCTTGAACCACCAACCCGCGAGTAGGAGTCTTCTTGGTGAAGTTGTTCTTGTTGGGGAAGGACTTGGCTTTGTCTTTTCGAATGAACTTGCTACCATTGTCTTCCCGCTTCTCATAAGGACAATCCGCAATGAAGTGGCTCACATTGCCACAGTTGAAACAAGTTCTAACTCGTTGCTTGCCCTTGAGACCACTTGAGTTGTTCTTGTTGAAGTTGGGTCTTGCATTCTTCTTGCTCCAAAATTGTCTTGAGGCAAGAGCCATGTGCTCATGATAATCATATTTCGTGTCTTCGGGGTTGCTCTCATCATCTTCCTCTTCTTCCTCTTCTTCCACACTAACCTTGGCCTTCAAGGCTAGGTTGGGCTTCTTTGCCCTTTGAGAACGGAGCACCACATTGTCGGCGGTCTTGTACAAGATGCTCATTGCAACAAACTCATCCAACACTTCACTTGAGGTCATGGAGTGGAAGTCCGGTCTTTCACGAATGACGGAGGACATGGCCTTGTTGTAGGGCATCATGGCCTTGAGGAACTTGCGCTTGATCCAATTGTCATCCGTGTCCTTGCTCCCATGATCTCGGAGTGAGACGGCGAGTTTGGTCACTCTTCGAAAGAGCTCACGAGGTTCTTCATCTTCTTTCATTGCAAACTCATCGGCTTCATCTTGCACCACTTCATAGTTGGAGCATTGAATGCTAGCACTTCCTCGATAGAGAGACACAACACATTGTCATGCGTCTTTAGCCACGGCATGACGTCGAAGATCAGGGAGATCTTCAGGAAGGATAGCATCTTGGATGATGAAGAGAGCACTCTCATTGAATTGATTATCCACGGCTTCTCGAGGGGTGAAGTTGCTTGGGTCATGTGGATAGAAACCTTCTTCAATGATTCTCCAAAGATTAGTATTCACATGTTTTAAATGACGCTTGAAATGATAAACCCAAGAGTCAAAATCCTCATTTTTCACAATCTTAGGAGGAGGACCGGCATGATTTAAATGAGTAGAGGGAATTGGTTCACCATAAGTAGGAGGTTCCACATGGGCATAGATGCCGGTGCCATTTCTACCACTCGTAGAAGGACCCTTTTCACTATTAGCTTCCCCCTTATCAGAGTTAGCATCTGTCACCTTGTTAGTGGGATCACCCACTTTCATCGGCGAGGTGGATAGTTTAAGTCCTTCTAGGAATTTAGTAAACATGCTTTCAACCTCGGTCGTCATGGAGGTTTTCAATGTGTCTAAAGCCACATTGAATTCCTCACGGGAGACCGAGGTTCCCCCATCGGCCGTAGACGAGATAGGATTCACACCGGAGTGCTCCTCGCACCGTCGTTGGTGTCAACCATACTCTTCGGACGGCAAAGTCCTTAATAAAGAGACGAGGCTCTGATACCAATTGAAAGGATCGATATAGTTGATTAGAGGGGGGTGAATAGGCAACTAACAATTTTAAGCTTTTCTTTACCAATTTAAACTTTGCAACAAGATAGGTTGTCTAGATATGCAACTATGTGAACAACCTATATGATGCAATAACAACTAGCACATAAGCAAGCAATGGATACAACACAAGTAAGCTTGCAAAAGTAAAGGCACGAAATAACCAAGAGTGGAGCCGGTGGAGACGAGGATGTGTTACCGAAGTTCCTTCCTTTTAAAGGGAAGTACGTCTCCGTTAGAGCGGTGTGGAGGCACAATGCTCCCCAAGAAGCCACTAGGGCCACCGTAATCTCCTCACGCCCTCACACAATGCGAGATGTCGTGATTCCACTATTGGTGCCCTTGAAGGCGGCGACCGAACCTTTACAAACAAGGTTGGGGCAATCTCCACAACAATTGGAGGCTCCCAACAACACCATGAAGCTTCACCACAATGGAGTATGGCTTCGAGGTGACCTCAACCATCTAGGGTGCTCAAACACCCAAGAGTAACAAGATGCGCTAGGTATTAGTGGGGGAATCGAATATCTCTTGGTGGAAGTGTAGATCGGGGCCTTGTCACCCAATCCCGACCAAATCAACAAGTTTGATTGGCTAGGGAGAGAGATCGGCCAAAAATGGAGCTTGGAGCAACAATGGAGCTTGGGGATGGAAGAGGTGGTCAACTAGAGGTAGGAGACGCCCCTTTTATAGTCATGGAAGAGATCCAACTGTTATCCACGTGTTCAGCCTGCGACATGTGGTACTACCGCTCCAGGAGCGCGGTACTACCGCAAGGCCATGCGGTACTACCGTGGTGGACCATGGTACTTCCACGGCAGCAGCAGAGGCTGGGACTTGCCTGACTGAGAGCAGTACTTCCGCTAGAGCGGTACTACCGCTCCCCCTTGCGGTACTACCGCAAGGCAGGAAAGTCCAAGCCTACGAAGAGCACGGATGAATAACAATACATCCGTGCCTACTTCCGCTAAAAACGAAACAGTGCAAAAATCCGACGCGGTACTACCGTAAACTAGCTGAGCCAGGCCGCGCGCGGTACTACCGCACACGAGGCACGATACTACCATTGAGGCGCGGATGTAAAAAATTACATCCGCTCCTACTACCACGACGTAGCGGTACTAGGTATGAGGGCCACGGTACTACGACTCCAGGGGAGCAGTACTACCGTGGCCTCCCGCGGTACTACCGCGCTGGATGTGCGGTACTACCATGTGGGCGCGGATGTAAAAAAATTACATCCGCCCCTACTACCGTACCGGAGCAGCACTAGGCCTGGGAGCCACGGTACTAAGGCTCCAGAGGAGCGGTACTATCATGAACCCCAGTGGTACTACCGTAGGTGCTTGCGGTACTACCACTCCATAGAGCAGTACTACCGCAAGTACAGTAGTAGCCATCAGAGCAAGCACACAGAGGATAACGGAGAAACACTCCAAAGTGCAAGGGAAAGATGGAGGCAAGGAAGGAAACATGTACGTGATGATTCCACCCGAACCTTTCCGACACGGACCCCCTCTTAATAGTACGGCTCTCCTACGACTCAAATCCACCAAAGAGAAACGTAGAACAACGCCGTCTTCAATAGTCTTCGAGGGGCACCGAATCGTCTCGTGCCTAGTGATGAAGCGTCAGAGAAACTCAAGGCACACGATTAGTCCGCAAAAGCATTGTCATCAATCACCATAACACCTAAGGAATAAATATGCCCTTACAGCAGTGGCGGCGGCGCTCGGCTACGGTGGCTGTGGCTTGGCTCTGGACGGGGTGTAGAGGCGGCGGGGGTGCGGCTATTTAAGAGGGGGTCGGGCGGCTCCGACTTGGGGAAGGGGGCGGCACGAGGCGGGATGGAGTCGGACTCTCTCGGAGTCCGGCGGCGGTGCGGCGACGGGAGCGAGCGGGACTCATCCTGCTCGGACGGGAGAGGCAGCGCGCAGCTGGGCCGCGGCCTGGCTTGATCTGGGTCGGCCCAGTTTGGATTTTTTTAAAACAATTTTCCACAGACTAAAAACACACAAAAAAATATAAATATAATCCTTAAAATTCCAGAAAAAATTACGTAGCTAAATGGCCTTACTAGTGACCTCGTGAACATTTTTCTGGACTTATATGCCTAAACTAAAAACAAATATTAGAGTTCTAATTACTCAACTAAATAATAATTAAACTAGCGAATAGAATCAAATAAACTCTCAAAAAATTCAAAATTCAATTTTCAATATTTTTCTACTGATTTGAAGAAGTCATTTTATCTTCTCTCATTATTATTTTAAATAGTTGGAAATGAATTTTGAAAAACAATTTGATCCAATTACCAGATTTTGATAAATCAAAATTGGATTTTGTGAAACCTCCAACTCTCTCAAAATGGTCCTTGAGTTGCTTAAGGCCTCTTGGATAAAAAAGCAACCAAAACTAAACAACAAAATGCAATAAATCATGAATGCATATGAATGATCTATGTATAACATCCAAATTGAAAATTGGGATGTTACAGTTTGGTTCTCTTGTGAAAGCTGGATTCCTTCGCCAAGGAAATTGACGTAGTGTTGTCACAAAATATTTTCATTGGACCCGATGCACTGGGTATTACACCCAGATCAGATATGAACTCCTTCATCTAGACTCCTTCATATGCTGCTTCCAAAGCAGCTATGTACTCCGCTTCACACGTAGATCCCGCCACGACGCTCTGCTTTGAACTGCACCAACTGACAGCTCCACCATTCAATAAAAATATGTATCCCGTTTGTGACTTAGAGTCATCCTGATCAGTGTCGAAGCTAGCATCGACGTAACCATTTACGATGAGCACTTCGTCACCTCCATAAACGAGAAATCCTTAGTCCTCTTCAGATATTTCAGGATGCTCTTGACCGCTGTCTAGTGATAAACTCCTAGATTACTTTGGTACCTCCCTGCCAAACTTATGGCAAGGCACACATCAGGTCTGGTACACAGCATAACATACATGATAGAACCTATGGCTGGGGCATAGGGAATGACTTTCATTTTCTCTCTATCTTCTGTAGTAGTCGGGCTTTGAGTCTGACTCAATTTCACACCTTGTAACACAGGCAAGGACCCTTTCTTTGACTGATCCATTTTGAACTTCTTCAAAACTTTATCAAGGTATGTGCTTTGTGAAAGTCCTATTAATCATCTCGATCTATCCCTGTAGTTCTTGATGCCCAATATATAAGCAGCTTCACCGAGGTCCTTCATTGAAAAATTCTTATTCAAGTATCCTTTTATGCTATCCAGAAATTCTATATCATTTCCGATCAATAATATGTCATCCACATATAATATCAGAAATGCTACAGAGCTCCCACTCACTTTATTGTAAATAAAGGCTTCACCATAAGTCTGTATAAAACCATATGCTTTAATCACCTCATCAAAGTGTATATTCCAACTCCGAGATGCTTGCACGAGTCCATATATGGATCGTTGGAGCTTGCACACTTTGTTAGCACCTTTAGGATCGACAAAACCTTCTGGTTGGATCATATACAAATCTTCTTTAAGAAATCCATTAAGGAATGCAGTTTTGACGTCCATTTGCCAGATTTCATAATTATAAAATGTGGCAATTGCTAACATGATTCAGACTGACTTAAGCATCGCTACGGGTGAGAAGGTCTCATCGTAGTCAACCCCTTGAACTTGTCGAAAACCTTTCACGACAAGTTGAGCTTTGTAGATGGTGACATTACCATTAGCTTATGTCTTCTTCTTGAAGATCCATTTATTCTCAATAGCTCGCTGATCATCGGGCAAGTCAATCAAAGTCCATACTTTGTTCTCATACATTGATCCTATCTTAGATTTCATGGCCTCAAGCCATTTATCGGAATCTGGGGTCATCATAGCTGCTTCATAGTTCGTAGGTTCGCCATGGTCTAATAACATGACTTCCAGGACAGGATTACCGTACCACTTTGGTGCGGAACATGCTCTGTTCGACCTATGAGGTCCAGTAGTAACTTGATCCAAAGTTTCATGATCATTGTCATTAGCTTACTCTCTAGTTGGTGTAGACATCACGGGAACGGATTTCTCTGATGTGCTACTTTCCAATTCGAGAGAAGGTACAATTAATTCATCAAGTTCTGCTTTCCTCCCACTCACTTCTTTCAAGAGAAACTCCTTCTCTAGAAAGGTTCCATTCTTGGCAACAAAGATCTTGCCTTTGGATCTATGGTAGAAGGTGTACCCAATTGTTTCCTTAGGGTATCCTATGAAGACGCACTTCTCCGATTTGGGTTCGAGCTTATCAGGCTGAAGCCTTTTGATATAAGTGTCGCAATCCCAAACTTTAAGAAACGACAGCTTAGGTTTCTTCCCAAACCACAGTTCATATGGTGTCATCTCAACGTATTTAGACGTTGCCATATTTAACGTGAATGCGGCTGTCTCTAATGCATAACCCCAAAATGATAGTGGTAAACCGGTAACAGACATCATAGAACGCACCATATCCAATAAAGTACGGTTACGGCGTTTGGACACACCATTACACTGTGGTGTTCCAGGTGGCGTGAGTTGTGAAACAATTCCACATTGTTTTAAATTAAGGCCAAACTCGTAACGCAAATATTCGCATCAGCGATCAGATCGTAGAAACTTTATTTTCTTGTTACGATTATTCTCCACTTCACTCTGAAATTTCTTGAACTTTTCAAATGTTTCAGACTTGTGTTTCATCAAATAGATATATCCATACCTACTCAAATCATTTGTGAAGGTCAGAAAATAATGATACCCGCCGCGTACTTCAACACTCATCGGACCGCATACATCGGTATGTATTATTTCCAATAAGTCATTAGCTCGTTTCATTGTTCCGGAGAACGGAGTTTAGTCATGTTGCCCATGAGGCATGGTTCGCAAGTATCAAATGATTCATAATCAAGTGATTCCAGTAGTCCATACACATGGAGTTTCTTCATGCGCTTTACACCAATATGACCTAAACAGCAGTGCCACAAATATGTTGCACTATCATTATCAACTCTGCATCTTTTGGCATCAATATTATGAATATGTGTATCACTACGATCGAGATTCAACAAGAATAGACCATTCATTAAGGGTGCATGACCATAAAAGATATTACTCATATAGAACAACCATTATTCTCTGATTTAAATGAACAACAGTCTTGCAATAAACAAGATCCATATATAATGTTCATGCTCAACGCTGGCAC
Organism: Triticum aestivum; assembly: GCF_018294505.1. Lineage (NCBI taxonomy): Eukaryota > Viridiplantae > Streptophyta > Magnoliopsida > Poales > Poaceae > Triticum > Triticum aestivum. The sequence goes on along the minus strand of NC_057813.1, from coordinate 482,177,706 downwards.
CAAATAACAATTATTGAGGTCTAAAACTAATCCCAAAGGTATAAGTAGAGGTAGCAGGCCGACGGCAATCACATCGACCTTGGAACCATTCCGGACTCCCATCGTCACCTCGTCCTTAACCAATCTTCGTTTATTCCGCAGCTCCTGTTTCGAGTGACAAATATGAGCAACCGAACTAGTATCAAATACTCAGGCGCTACTACGAGCATTAGTAAGGTACACATCAATAACATGTATATCAAATATACCTTTGTTCACTTTGCCATCCTTCTTATCCGCCAAGTATTTGGGGCAGTTCCGCTTCCAGTGACCATTCCCTTTGCAATAGAAGCACTCAGTTTTAGGCTTGGGTCCAGCTTTGGGTTTCTTCCCGGGAGTGGCAACTTTCTTGCCATTCTTCTTGAAGTTAGCTTTCTTTCCCTTGCCCTTTTTCTTGAAACTAGTGGTCTTGTTAACCATCAACACTTGATGCTCTTTCTTGATTTCTACCTCTGCGGCCTTAAGCATTGCGAAGAGCTCAAGAATCATTTTATTCAACCCTTCCATATTATAGTTCATCACGAAGCCTTTATAGCTTGGTGGAAGTGATTGAAGAACTATGTCAATAACACTATCAACTGGGAGTTCAACTCCCAACTGAGTCAAGTGGTTATGATACCCAGACATTTTGAGTATGTGTTCACTGACAGAACTGTTCTCCTCCATCTTGCAGCTATAGAACTTGTTGGAGACTTCATATCTCTCAACTCGGGCATTTGTTTGAAATACTAACTTCAACTCTTGGAACATCTCATATGCTCCATGACGTTCAAAACGTCTTTGAAGTTCCGGTTCTAAGCCATAAAGCATGGCACACTAAACTATTGAGTAGTCATCAGATCGAGCCTGCCAGACATTCATAACACCTTTAGTAGCTCCTGCAACAGGTCTTTCACCTAGCGGTGCATCAAGGACATAATTCTTATGTGCAACAATCAAGATAATCCACAAGTTACGGACCCAGTCCGTGTAGTTGCTACCATCATCTTTCAACTTAGCTCTCTCTAGGAAAGCATTAAAATTCAGGAGAACCGTAGCTCGGGCCATTGATCTACAACATAGATACGCAAAACTATAAGACTAAGTTTATGATAAGTTCAATTAATCAAATTACTAATGAACTCACACTTAAATAAACGTCCCTCAAGTTACCTAAGTGATACATGATCCAAATCAACTAACCCATGTCCGATCACCACGTGAGATGGGGTAGTCATCAATGGTGAACATCTCTATGTTGATCATATCTACTATATGACTCATGTTCGACCTTTCGGTCTCCAGTGTTCCGAAACCATGTCTGTACATGCTAGGCTCGTCAAGTTTAACCCAAGTATTCTGCATGTGCAAAACTGTCTTACACCCATTGTATGTGAACATAGAGTCTATCACACCCTATCATCACGAGGTGCTTCGAAACAACGAACTTTGGCAATGATGCATACTCGGGGAGAACACTTTTATCTTGAAATTTAGTGAAGCGATCATCTTATAATGCAACCGTCGTTCTAAGCATGCATAAAGGATAAACATCACATGCAATCAAAATATGTGACATGATATGGCCATCATTATCTTATGCTTTTGATCTCCATCTCCAAAGCATCGTCATGATCTCCATCATCACCCGCTCGACACCTTGATCTCCATCGTCCCACCGGGGTCGTCTCGCCAACTATTGCTTCTAAAACTATTGCTAACGCATAGTGATAAAGTAAAGCAGTTACATGGCGCTTGCATTTCATACAATAATTAAGAGACAACCCTAAGGCTCCTGCCGGTTGTCGATATTAAAAAACATGATCATCTCATACATCAACATATATCACATCATATCTTGACCATATCACATCACAACATGCCCTGCAAAAACAAGTTAAACGTCCTCTACTTTATTGTTTTAAGTTTTACGTGGCTGCTACGGGCTTCTAGCAAGAACCATTCTTAACTATGCAAAAATCACAACGGTGATTTATCAAGTTTTCCGTTTTAACCTTCTTCAAGGACTGGTCATAGTCAAATTTGACTCAACTAAAGTAGGAGAAATAGATACCCGCCAGCCACCTTTACGCAAAACAAGGTGCATTTCCGTCGGTGGAACCGGTCTCATGTGCGTGGACATGTAAGGTTGGTCCGGGCCGCTTCATCCCACAATACCGCCGAATCAAAATAAGACGTTGGTGGTCAGTAGTATGACTATCACCGCCCACAACTCTTTGTGTTCTACTCGTGCATATCATCTACGCATAGACCTGGCTCGGATGCCACTGTTGTGGAATGTTGCATGGAAAACAAAAAAAATCTACGCACACGCAAGATCTATCCACAGAGATGCATATCAACGAGAGGGAAGAGTGTGTCTACGTACCCTCGTAGACCGTAAGCAGAAGCGTTTAGTAACGTGGTTGATGTAGTCGAACTTCTTCGCGATCCAACCGATCGAGTATCGAACGTACGACACCTCCACGTTCAGCACACGTTCAGCTCGGTGACGTCCTCGCCTTCTTGATCCAGCAAGACGGCGAAGTAGTGGACGAGTTCCGGCAGCACGAAGGCATGGTAACGGTGATGGTGAAGCTATCTCTGCAAGGCTTCGCCTAAGCACTACAAAAATATGATCGAGGGACCAAACCATGGAAGGGGGCACCGCACACGGTTAAGAGATTGTCGTGGTTATGTGTGGCGCCCCCCTCCCACAAATATATAGATGGGGGGAGGGAGGGAGGAGGAGCCAAGGAGGCGATCCAAGTAGGCCGAATCCTACTTGGGTTCCTTCCCAAGCCGCGCCCCCCTTTCCTTTCTAGGTGAGCGGGGAAAGGCATGGGAGGATGGCGCCCCCCTTTCCTTTCTCCCATGTGGAGGGGAAGGCAGGAGGGGCTAGCCCTCCCCCTTTTACTTCCCTAGGGCCAGCGGCCAGGGACAGTGGCGCGCCAGCCCCCTTGTGGGCTGGTATGTCCTCCTCTTGGCCCATTAGGCCCATACACTTACCGGGGGTGTCCGGAACCCCTTCCGGCGACCCGATGACTATCCGGTGCACTCCGAAACTCTTCTGGTGTCCAAATATCATCGTCCTATATATCAATCTTTACCTCCGGACCATTTCGGAGCTCCTCGTCATGTTCGTGATCTAATCCGAGACTCTGAACAACATTCGCTCACTAAATCATATAACTCATATAACACTATATCGTCAACGAACGTTAAGCGCGTGGACCTTACAGGTTCGAAAACTATGTAGACATGACCGAGACACCTCTCTGGTCAATAACCAATAACGGAACCTGGATGCCCATATTGGCTCCGACATATTTTACGAAGATCTTTATCGGTCGAACCTTATGACAACATACGTAATTCCCTTTGTCCATCTGTATGTTACTTGCCCGATATTCGATCGTCGGTATCTTCATACCTAGTTCAATCTCGTTACCGGCAAGTCTCTTTACTCGTTCTGTAATACATCATCTTGCAACTAGCTCCTTGGTCACTTTGCTTGCAAGGCTTCTTGCAATGTGTATTATCAAGAGGGCGCGGAGATACTCTCTGATACTCGAGTGACAAATCCTAATCTTGATCTATGCCAACTCAACAAACAACTTTAGAGATACCTATAGAGCATCTTTATGATCACCCAGGTATGTTGTGATGTTTGATAGCACACAAGGTATTCCTCCGGTATCCGGGAGTTGCATAATCTCATAGTCGAAGGAATATGTATTTGACATTAAGAAAGCAGTAGCAATAAACTGAACGATCAATATGCTAAGCTAACGGATGGGTCTTGTCCATCACATCATTCTCCTAATGATGTGATCCCGTTATCAAATGACAACACATATCTATGATTAGGAAACCTTAACCATCTTTGATCAATGAGCTAGTCTAGTAGAAGCTTACTAAGGACACGGTATTTGTTTATGTATTCACACATGTATTTAAGTTTCCGATCAATACAATTCTAGCATGAATAATAAATCTTTATCATGAATAAGAAAATATAAAATAACAACTTTATTATTGCCTCTAGGGCATATTTCCTTCAGGTTCCTCGGCATCTGCACATAATGTAGGTAAGCGGACGAACGACATGTCGTTTGAACGCGGAGCAGTCACATGTACCGGGAAGCGGCTCGGGCTGCGCTCTAGGCCGGCGCGCCGCTTCAATATCGGAGCGACATGATAAGTCAAGTCCGCTCTGAGCTGGCATAAATACGGGACCGACACTCTGGAGCGGTGCTGACCGCTTCGGGCAGGAAAAGGCACGGGTGAGGGAGTGTTTTTGAGTGGGTCTAGATAGTCAGAAATGAGCATGGCAGCAGTCCAGACGCCTGCATACCTCCTGCTTCGGGTTTGCGGGAAAAAGGACGTTCGGACCGCCGAGCGGACGGTTGCGGATGATTTAAGGGTTGGTTTTGGAGATGCCCTAGGATGTATCGTGTTTCTAGTAGTGATATGGTGAAGCCTCTCGTAGGTGCTACTGCAGCAAATCAGGTGATATGTAGATGATGCCAACGACCAGATTAGGAAGCAGATGATAACCACGCTTCGTTGATATAATCGCCCAATTATTAGCCCGGATAGCTCTTCGAACTCACAGCAATGTGTTATATTAAGAGCAACTCCAACGGGTTGACCTAAACGGATGGCGCTTTTGTCTGATTTTTATCCGTTTGAATCGACCGCCCGTCCGGCGTCCGTCCGGCGTTCGTCCTCTTTTAGATTGGGGTCGGTAGTGCGCCCAACGCGCCGACCCATTTCATGACCGCGCGCGTTTTTTAGATCATGCCAGTGGCCATGTCGTCGCCCTGGTTTTGGCGCTCCAGCGCGCGGGAAAGGTTCACACGCGCGGGAGAAAATCAGCCTAGCGTGCGCTGGTTTTGGCGCTCCAGAGCGCAGGAAAGGTTCACACGCTTGTTTTGGCGCGCCGCGGCCGGCGCTCGTTATAAGAAGACGCTCCCTCCACACTCTGTCCGCCGCCCACTCGTCTCGCCCCTCTCACTAGCCTTGCCGCCTCTGCGCCACCATGTCGATGCGCCGCCTCGGCGCTTCGGATTTTCGCGGAGTCCGCGAGTTCCGCTCCGACGCCTTCTCCTCCGAGATCTTGTTTGGCGAGAAACGTCCGCGGCACCTTCGACATCGCAGAGGAGGCGGCCCGCGCGTACGGCGCGGCGGTGTGGCGCCTCCGGCGGCCTAGTCGGGAGATGAATTTTTCTGATGTGTCGAGCCAGCGGGCGCAGGATCTCGTGCCTCTCCTGCGGCTTCTCACCGAAGAGGATCGTCGTGTCCACCGGAGGCGGCAGCATCGCCTCGCCATCACCGTGATGGACGTGGAAGCCATGGTGGTGTGGCACGAACCCTTCTCGCATGACATCGTCGATGAGCGCCAGTTCTATAAGCAAAAGAGGACGGAGAGGAAGGCGAGGAGGATGGAGCGAGCCGCCTATCGGGAGGACAAATGTGCACGGAAGCAGGCCCCTCAATTGAAACTGAAGCTACGAGAAACGTCGGGGTGGGATTTCGAGGACGAGCGATCTGCTGACGCCTACATTCAAACGTTGGAGGAGGACATTACCGAGTCGGGTTCGGAAAGCGACGAGTAGTTGATCTTTTCTTTTATCTGTGTACGCTAGAACTATCTATGTATCATTTTTCTATCAAAAAAATGGCCGGCGGCGTCGGCGACGAAGTAGGCGGACGAGGGTGTGCGCCACCGATCAGCGGGTCCGGGGAGGAGAGGGGATGAGCGAGCGCGTCCGTCTTGTGTCCGCGCCGACGCAAATCCGGTCCAAAAATGGACCGAAAATGAGTCGGCAGGCAGACGAAAGCGGACACGCGTCCGTTTGTGTCAGCGCGTTGGGCCGACTTTTATGTCCGCGCCAATCCAAACGGACGGCGGCGGACGAAATGGGTCGCCTCATTAAAATTGCTCTAATATATCAAAGAACAAACCACGGATGAGCCTATACAAACCTTTTGAATAGGGCAAAAGACTTGCCACATGCTATAGTACGTATAAAGTTGAACCTATATGAAACTGGCAAGCGGCAAATGTGAACAGGCTAAAGCTACCGGCTGACAATTGAAATATAGGATGGTTGATGTAAAGTTCGCGCCCTTTAGCGGGATAATTTGTTGGTGTATCAACAATTCAACATCCACAAGTACTTTCTCCGTTTTTTTAGTCCGCATATAAGATTTGGTCAAAGTCAAACTTTATTAACTTTGATTAAGTTTATAGAAAAAAAATTAGATTTCACAATATTAAATCAACATTGTTAGATGCATCATGAAATTAACTTTCATACGATATAGCTTTAGTATTGTAAATGTTAATATTTTTTCCTCTAAAATTGGTCAAACTTTATAAAGTTTGACTTTGACCAAATTTTATATGCGAACTAAAAAAAATGAAGGGAGTACGTACTTTTTGTGTGATCTCCTTTCTCGCGTAGTACATCGATCATTGTTGGTTTGGAAACAACTCATCCAGATCACCAGCTAGCTGCTAAGCAGACTAGGGTGGATGGTGGTCGGCGTTTTAGTTTCGTTATACATTATCTACCCTTGAACAGAGTGGTGAAGAAGATAATTCTCCGAATCAAAATGTAGGCCAGATATGGCAGTAAATATATTTTTACTTTGGACCAGAAATATACACAAGAAAGAGAATATAGAAGTCCATAATGACTGTGTGGGAGAGAGATGGAGAGAGGACTTTTGGTTCCCAGCAGTGGTGCACCTACAGTCAGTGACGATGGATCTAGGATTTTACGGTTGGGTGCCATATTTCGCACGTACAATTCAATCGTCAATATAAATATCGCAAATTAAAGTATGTAAGGTGTCAGTAAGCCTTTATTTATTTAGATGTAGACTCATTCTATTTTAAATGTGTTATATTATAGTAACATGATATGTAACATAAACACCTCTATCTTCATTATGTACTTGGCATATAAACAAATATTTCTTAGGGTGCCTGACGCTACTAGCTAAATTACTCCCACTATGACCAGTCTAAGGTAACATAAGGGCATCGTCAACACCGACCCTCAAAACGCCCATATATGTCCAGACCGTGCTGTCTGGATATGTTGTGTCATCCAACGCGAGCTTGTATCGGTCCGCAGGACAGTCTGAACACACTTTTTTTCGCAAACCGAAGACAAACCCGGGAGGCTTTGCAGACGTCTGAACCGCTGCCAAGCCCGCATCTGACCGCCCTGGCCCACCCAGCCCCCTCGCTCGCGCACTTCCCTCCCGAAACTGTCAGCGTCGGTCTAGAGCGTCAGTGCAGCATTCATGCCCTGCCAGAGCGGGCGCGACCTCTCACTGGCGCCATCACTGAAGTGGCGCGCCACCAAGAAAGCGCCGCTTCCCGGTGCAAGCGTCTGCTCCACGTTTAAATGACACGACTGCCGTCCGTCCATCCGTCTGCCAACCACATTAATGACACACGGTTGCCGAGACGTCTACTCCGGTGCCACCTGCCCGTACCTCCGTCGCCCACCATTGCAATAGAAACTGCTACCCCAACCATAGCCGCAACCATCCTCCTTCGATCCCTTTCTCCTATCCGCACTACTCCCACCATGGCTTTCTCGCGCTCCAAAGCTCTCTGGGACGGGCTGATGCCTGAGCAGAAGAAGGAGATAGCTGCCATTGCTGCCGGCTAGCTGGCCGGAGGACGATGGCGTCCCAATGGAGGACGTAGCCGACGACGAGAGGCGCCACCGACATCATCCGCGCCACCTTCGCCGGTGCATTGCACCATGACTATCGGTGAGGCCCGCACCCATTACAGTACATGGACATAGTGCGGGAGGAGAGGGAGGAGCAGTTTTGGAAGGCGCAGGCCGTCGCCGCCTACAACCACCAGCTCCTCCAGGAGCACCAGCATGCAAAGGGGCAGCTCACCGCCGGCAGGGCGATCGCGCCGGACGCAAACCTGACGGAGGTTAACGTCCTCTTTTGCTCTTATCGGCAAAAGGAGAAACTGCTGCTCGGTACTACTCCCTCCGTTCCTAAATATAAGTCTTTGTAGAGATTCCACTATAGACTACATACGGACCAAAATGAGTGAACTTATACTTTAAAGTACGTCTATATACATCCGAATGTAGTCCCTATAGCGGAATCTCTAAAAGGACTTATATTTAGAAACGGAGGGAGTACATCGGTATTTTCAATCGTAACAATCAAGTTATTGTGCTTCGTTTTTTTTTTTTGAAGTTATTGTGCTTCGTTCGATGTGAATACTCGAAGCCTATCTTCCCTGAAAAAATAAATAAAGATTAATACTCGAAGCCTATCTTGCTCGGTTTTGGAAGGTACCTCTTGTCGTTTGCATTTCTAGAATATTCCCAGCAAATCCAAAGATAGTCAACGACCAAGCGCCATAGTTTAAGGCTTACGTTAGACATGTACATAGAGAAAATTACCAACAGCCTCGGTCAATGTTGCTATATATATCTAGAGTGAAGTATACTCTTGCAATTTATTCTTCCTAATATTTATTTATTCTACAAGAGATTCTTCCTATTATTTGAAATAACATGTTCTCATAGATGGCCGTGGTCAAAATGTTTATGTGCCAATATTAAAACAGCCTATATCGTGACTCAGAGACGGTAAGATCATATACAGCCAAATACATCAAATTTGACTTCTCAAACACGGGCACGTTCGCGGACAGTGACCAGTCGTACCTTAAATTGTCGTTTCTACAACCTGATACCTCAACTACGAATCCGTAAATCCATACAATTACATGCACGTGAAATGTAATCTCAAGCGAAGCTTGTCCGGCTCCGCCGTGCCCATGTCCATCGGCTAGATGCGCCCCTTGGAGTGTCGGTGCGGTCGCCGATGAGATGGAGTAGGACATGGGACACGCATCGGCTCACAGGACTCGAGGCACTGTCGTTCCCATGCCCTACTCTTTCTCGCCGGAGCGCGTCGCGGTCGATGTGGGGTCGACGATGGATCCGCCGTAGTTGGAGGTTGACGTCCACCACGACGTAGTTGCGGTGCCTAGGGTTGCAGGCCTCCCGTATCGGCCTCTGAGAGTGCGACTCCGCCTCCCGACGTCCGCCGCGAGGGCTGCCGCGGTGCCCCACACCCTCTTCCACGCACGGCAGGCACGCCGCACCATAGCCTCAGTGGACAGGCCACGAAAGGTCTTCTCGTTGTTGCACCAACGAAGGAGCTGCACCTCTACAACGTTCGGACGCTAGATGGAGTGCACTACTTCCGTCTTCCGGTGAGGCAGTGACGACGTGCGTTGTGTCGGATCCAAGCTCCATTTGGACGGAGGCCTTGGATTCCCGCCGGATCGAGTCCGACCGTTTTCGGGCGTTTTCCTCGGGGCATGGTGGAGCGCAACTAACGACCATCTCCTTCTCGGACCCGACTGGGATGAGGTCCCATTTCGCAGATCGGGTGAGGAGGACTCGAATCCACTGCCTGTCATACCAGAGAAGGCCCGAGATCGCCAGACGGGAGCTTCGCAGCGAAGTGGAGTGGTAGGGTCTGGTCTGGCAAGCGGACAAGGACGAATGTATCTGGGGTCGGGTGCGCCAGCGTGTGGCTAATCCTATGTGACGGGCCTTCCAAATCTGCTCTAGATTTGGACTCGATACGAAGAGTGCTAATCAGCCAGGGCATTTGGAGCCAATATAGGAGCCTCTTAGGTCTGTTTTTTTTTGACCGGTTAGTAACCGGACCGTGGTCCAAATATATAAAAGGGGTTTGAGGCGTCGGACTGTATATGCTCTAAGTGCCAACATGAGTCTCTTCAACTAACTTACGCTGTTGAGAAATACTACAGGTGAATCCAACGGCAAGTTTCAGTGTCGGTATGAAGTTCTGGACCACGCCAAAGAGTGCGTTGCAATATTTTCTAATTATATGGTTTGGTTAAAACGTCCACTCTAGCAACAGCTTGCAAGCATCTTAAATTATTATTCAAGCATACTTAGGGTTAATTACAATCACATCAACTCTCTCTCTCTGCAATGTCAACATTCTACTCTCTCCGTCCTAAAATTCTTGTCTTAGATTTGTCTATATACAGATGTATTTCTTCATATTTTAGTGTTAAATACATCCGTAGTAAGACAAGAATTTTGGGACGGAGGGAGTACTATAGTAGCTATCGTCCCTGAACCACGGCGCCACGACTAGCCAGTGCAATGTAGCAGGCCCACTGCAGTCGTGGTTGCCCCAGAATACGCATGATTTGTCGGCGGTTTAACCGACACCACCAGCGCTAGGGTTAAATTATTTTGCAGCGCTAGTAGCTGGTGAACAGTCACCAGCTACTTACTCATAAAGAACCTTCGTGGTCTCGCATCCACATGATCCACTTGTGTCATTGCATGGACTACATCATCTAGAGATCGAGCAGTTTCTGCGGAACGTACAGATCAAGTCGATCTACTGGTATTGCCCTTGCCCACTCTTAATCTTGAGCGGAACACAACGGTTGTGAGTACGTGCTGATGGGTGATGCATGTGATCAGATGTGGACCTTGTGGTGCATGGTTTTGGACGCGAGTGAGTAGTCCTTTTCTGTTTAGGGCTTGGAGCAGTTGGTGTTGTTGCCTTTCTCTAACTGATTCCAAGAAAGAAAAGGAAGGGTGGTTGACTAACCGAGAAAGGTCAGTAACCTGCTAACTAGCAGCAAGCTCTTTTCTGTTAAGAAGAAGATATAAGAGGCAAGAGATCCACCATCCATGTATATTTGACTTGCCGTGATTGGAGTTCTTGCAGTCCTATGTGCTTACACTAACATCTACAACCGGAATTGCCTGATACGAGCCCCCGTTTGTTTGCGGACGCGTCGCGCTCGCGGACCGCTCCCGGCTATCCCTCATTTGTCCGTATCCTCAGCCGCTTTGCTCATATCAAACTACCAAGTCCATGCAACGTACATCAACACAACATAGCTAAATTTAACACACATGATAGCATCGGAATAGCAAGTTGATTACAGCCGGACATAAAACATGTTCACACTAGATTGGATAGTTTGATAAACTAGCTACGATCTATGATAAATACGATTACTACGCAGGTGTTGGAGTTCACCACTTCCTCGCCGGGCCCTTCCCTTTGGCGTCTCTCGAGGGGCGGTCAGTTGTGTATGCATCTGCAGCTTGAGGGGAGTCGTCGTCGTCGGTAGTGGTGCCACCGTCAAACAAGGGCAAGGAGGCGAGCCTGGCCAGATTCCGGGACGCATTGGGCCTGCTCCTTGGCGAGCCGCTCGGCTTTCGCCGCGTTGACGGCCTTCTCCTTGGCAAGCCACTCGGACTCCTTGATCCCGAGCCAGCAACTCCAACACGCGGACCCAAACGTACGACGGTTGTGTTCGTTTTTTGTCCGTTTGGATCGGGCGCCCGTTCGGCGTCCGCCCTATTTACGATTTGGGTCGGTAGTGTGTTCAACGCCCGTGACCCATTTTATGTCTGCGCACAAATTTGAAAAGGCACGTGGCCGTACATCATGCAAGCGGCCATACCATCGCCCAAAGTTCATGCCGGCACCATGCCCAGCGGCCGACATACAATGCGAGCTCCAAAAAACACCACACAGTTCATGCTGGCGCACTTGCCAACGGCTGACACACATGCCAGCACACAAAAAGGGGCAGAAAATCCAACCACGCCATCTCGGTCGTAGTCATGCCAGCACACTTGCCCGACATACAAAAAAGGGATGGCAGTCGCCGCCATAGATCACTCGTCGTCGAACTTGAGCATGCCGGACCGCATCTTCTCGAACCACGGCCTCTTCCTTGGGGACACGGTGTTGACGTCCACCTTCATGATCTCCACCCCTGTCATCATGCTAGCGAGAGCCACTTCTTTTGCCTTGGTCGTGGCATTGGCGGTCTTAATCTCTAGCATCTTGGCTGGCTTCTCTGCCTCCATCTCAAGCATCCTCGCTTGATTCTCCGCCTCCATCTCAAGCATCGTCGCTTGCTTCTCTGCCTCCATCTCAAGCCTCCTCCTTTGGATCTCCATGAAGACTTTCATTTGCTCTTCCTTGTCTTGCCAACGCTTCTCCTCCCTTGAGTCCTTCTTGGTCATCATGCCCTCCACGGTTGCGATCAAGGCGATCGACGCTGCATCCTGCTTGTCCTCCTTCTTGAAGTTGGTCTTCCCCCACGGCCGTGGCTTCTCGCCCTCCCCAACCTCCTCCACGGCTTTCTTCCCCCCCACACGCCATGAGGGCAGCATATTGCGCCTTGAACTTCTGCTCCCCGTTGATGGCCCTCCAACAATGGGAGAGGTTCAAGGACTTGCCTTCATGTTGGACCTTGAATGCCTACAAATGAATAGCTGCAAGCATATGGGCAAATGAATATGCAAATGGACATGCAAGCATAAAGGGAATGAAAACAAAGAGGGGTGCATGCATACCATGTCTTGCATGCCAATGCCGCTCACGGGGCGTGCCTAGATACTCTCAAGGGTGGCACAAAACTTGTTGCACTCTTGTTGTATCACCCTCCATTGCTTCGAAATGGACACCCACCCGCGCGTGTTATGCATTTGGTACGGTGCAAACTTCTTGCGTTCATGGAATTCACGATGAACACAAATTCAAAAGGTTGATGACTTTTGTTCGGCGCCTAGCTTGGGGTCTTGCCCAATTTCCCTCCAACACTCACAAAAGAGCTTTATCCTCGGAGGTCGTGTATGCGTTCGTCCGCTTGCTCTTGCGCTTCGGCTTTTTCCCGGCGGCTTGGTTGGCGAGCTCGTTCTTGAACAAAGGCTCCCTGTCGATATCCAACTCATCCTCTTCCTCGAGGCAGTAGTCCTCCAGAAACTCATGGTTGAGAGGAAGCCATCTAGGTCCAAGCCGACCTGATCTTGCATGAAGGCTCGTGCATGCCATCTTGATCATAGGTCGCCGGCGTGAACGGCCCTCAGCCGTCTTGGCTTTGGATCTCATCGGGATCATAGCCAGCTGCGGCGGCACCGCCAGCGGAGCTAGCGGCTTCCGCACCACCCTCGAAGATGATGCTCTCCATGAAATAGTTGACCATCTCGTCATCGTCGGGCGCCGGCATTTTGTTGAACAGGTTACGAGTGCCGGGGAGAACGTCAGCTAGCATCTCCCGCGCGCGTTTCCTGGCCCCTCCAGATGACGAGGCACCGGCCACCGGCGAGGCGTTGAGGTAGATGGACGCGGGCGTGGAAGTCGCCACCACGCTCACCTCCGGCGAGCATTCCCCGTAGAGTTGGGAGGCTTCCGGGTAGATGTGGAAACTGGGAATCAGGTGCGTCGCCGACACGCGGGGCGACTCTGGCAGCACCATCCGAGGAAACACGGACGAGCCTGTGCTGGCCAGGGTTTAACCCTAGGTAGATCAGGGCCTCCCTCGTTGCCGCTGCGATGCGGGCGTTGGTTTCCTCCTACTGCGCGGCAACGGCGAGCGCGGCGGCGGACGCTGCTTCGTCCCCTGCGTCCACCGCATGCCTCCGGTCGTTCCTCTTCACCGACTCCGCGGCCCGCTCCTCGGGCATCAGCTGCTTCTTCTTCCTGGGCGTCGTGGCGGTCCCGCGGGGAGGGCGGGCGTGGGGCTTGCCTTTGCCAGAGGGGGGCGGAGGTGATGCCGGACGAGGCGAGGAAGGCGAGGCCAGCAGCGGCATCGAGGGCGTCGTCCATGGCAAGCGGCTGGGAGCGCGCGCGGGCGGGAGGGTTTTTGGGAAAGTGTAAGGAAATGGTGGGCGCTTTGCCACCGACTGGCGGGCCAAGGGAAGTAGTTGGCACGCAGCGCACGCGGCCGTCTTGTGTCCGCGTCGACACAAAGGAGGCTCAAAGTTGGGCCGCGAATGGGTCAGCAGGCGGACGAAAAGCATACGCGCGTCCGTTTGGGTCGACGCGTTGGGCCGACTATTCTGTCCGCCGCGACCCAAACGGACAGGCGCAGACGAAATAAATCGGCAGGTTGAAGTTGCTCTAAATGCCTTGGCATTTTTGCGATGGCGGACGTCCGTCTCGGTCATGGTCAATGACCGGCAGATGGTAGGCGGCATATTTTGAGACAAAGTGAGTACCCTTGTCGTTTTTATTTACTCCGCGTATTAGCTTTGGTGAAAGTTAAGCTTTGTAAACTTGAGTAAACGTATAGACAAAAATATTGACATATACAATAACAATTTAACACCATTAAATTCATTATTGAATGTACTTTCACGTCATATAAATTTGTTATGATATTTATTTATATTTGTTTATATAAACTTGGTCAAACTTTAAAAAGTTTGACTTCAGTCAACTCTAATATGCAGAGTAAATAAAAACGAAGGGAGTAGCACATATGATTTTTGTAAAAGCCTTGCATATAAACATAATTTCGGGTAACAAATTATCTCATTATTCGTGGACAGTTTGACGTGACGTCCTGTCAGCCATTTCCTACTCTTTGTTAGCCACACAAATTAAGCGTCAACGACAAAGAAAGTTCGATTAGAAGCTGAAAGAAGACCTTCCGCTATGAATGCCGGTTGGCATCACAGACATATGATCAACGGGGATGGTTCCCTCTTTACCTGACACGTGCAAAGCACCACTGTACTCCTTGCGTTTCTTGGAAGAAAGAAAGCAGCCATTTTATGCCCATGATTGAGGAGGTCCACGTACGTAGCGTAGTATAGCCAAATATGATTCTGTTCAAGGAAGGTCATCGTCTTTTATTTACGAGCGAAGGGTGTATGCATGGAAATTTCAGAGTGCAGCATTCAACGTGAATCCCTATCTCCGTTAACCTAGAACAGTGCTTGTACTACTGTACACTGTGGAACTGAAGTCGTAACATATACGTACAAACATCACATCACATTTATTGCTTTGCCAAAAAAGGACTCCTGCCTGAGTACTACTCCCTCCGTTCCAATATCTAGTGCGCATAGATTCTAGTTCAGATACCAATGTATGTGCTGGCACTAGAATTTGGACGAGAAAGCCCCCAACCCCTTGCACGGTTTGGAGTACTACTTGAGAGTTGAAGTACTACTTGGTCTCGTGAGTAGAGAAGAAAATGGCGGCATGGCTAGGCCTTGCCGGCGGTGAGCCCTCGCGACTTGATCTTGCTGGACGGGGAGACGCCCGCCCACATGTCGCCGACGCTCGCGTGCGCGTGCTCGCGCTGGAGCTCCAGCGGCTGGGGAACCTGCTTTGCACCGCCGTCCATCGCGTGTGTGCGTCAAGTGCGCGCTGGAGCTCGCCCTCCGCGTTACGTACTACGGCCGAGACGGCGCCCCATTCTCCTTGCTCCTGCGGTGGTGGAGGCGGCGAGGCAAGGAAACAGTGAGGCCAGGCGACGGTCGCTGACGCGGAAACGCCAGTCATGGATGCGGAGACTCAGGGCGGGACGCCGGCCATGGATACTGGAACACGGAGACGACATTGCGGGAGCAGGGGATACGCGAGGAAGGTGATGCGCAAGGGGAGGATAAGGGATATTTTGGTCAAGAGTGGGGTAAAGAAGCAAACACGCACTACAATATGGAATTTTGCCAAAAAAGTTATGCGCATTACATTTCGGAATGGAGGGAGTACTTTGCACCAAAATTGTAGACTTTTAACAATGTTTGGTAGTCCTTATTCAAAGTTGTTCGTTCAAGAAATTCTTATTCAAAGGGTGTTGGGTTTATTTATAAGTTAGGCATAATGCCTTCGTGTCTCTAAATAAAAGCTCTTTGGTGCAACTTTAGGCTTGATTATGTATGCATTCAGTAGATTTAGAAAAGGAAAAACTAGTATTTACACACGGCTGGGGAATAGCAAAGCTGCACCAATTTGTTATACAGTGAAAATATTGGTACACACAAGACAAACACACAACCATGCATTTTATCACGTAATTGGTACGCCACGGTATACATAGCTTGCAGAGGGGAGAGGATTTGTAGCACGAGCGGGTGCAGGGGCACCCAAGTCCCTCGTGAGTGCCTTTTTCTTTTGGCTTCCGATTTCAAAAAAATTATATCTTTTGAACAAAAATCCAAATTAAGTGATGTTTTCATATTTGTGTTTCTCGTGACGAGGGCTTTCGAATAAGATCCATTTCAAATACATTTTGATTAGTTTTGAAAAAATCTGTTAAGATTCAACTCTTGAAACTTAGTACACATGACCGACAAAATCACAACTTATGTACAAAAAAACCGCTTAAAGTTTAAACTCTGCAGCTTGATACAAGTGATCGAGAAATCACTAGTTTCAGATGCAAAATCGTAAGTTTCGGAACTGGAAACTTAAAACTTATTGTTCCCTCGTGCAGGATCAAACTACTTTGAGGACTCACGTGACATCCGGGTGACTTGGGAGGGCTTGACACGTCAATGCCCCGACACCTCCGTGCCCCCTGCGAATTTGTTATTGCAGAGGCAATTTTCATGCTTTGCAGTAGTTGTAATGTCCCAAAAAGGAAAGGTATGTGTACGGACAAAATAGGGAAGATATGTGCACATAATTTGGGTACTGAAATGATGTCCGATAGAGCTGAATTTTTTTGTTAGGACATGCAATCTGTTTTTGACGAACGAGGCATGCTTTCTACTATTAATTAGGGTGGAAGAAATAATATGTGGGTAGGGGAAAAGCCAAATCTAGGTGGAGAAATATTCATAAGTGGTCTTTACTACACGGTACGGAAGTCAGGGATCATATGACCTTTGGGTGCAACCGATCGGAGACGGTAGCACAAGCTACAAATAAATCGGTTTGGATGACGGTCCAACAATAGAAGAGATGTTTAGGCATTGTGTACTACGTTTGCCGATTGTGGCCATTTGTCTACTTCTTTGGTTTTGTTTATGTACCTGAGATGATTTTTGTACCATGATATTCTATTCGTTTAAAGAAATGGTTGTGTGCATCGCTTGATGCAGGGCCAGGAGAATTTCTCCTTTAAAAAAAGTGATTTGTGAGATACTTGTGTGTATATCTTACCTCTTGTTACTTATTATGACTGCTGTTGTTCGCGCCAAGCTTGAAACTTTATGAAATACTAGCACATATGCCCGTGCGTTGTAACGGGACAAATTGATGTTTTGTGCAAACATAACGTTCCACGGCACTGGATTTACTATTTACTTTGATTCCCGGCTCTATTAACTTTAAGAAGAATTATTAACTTTTAGTTTGACGGAAGGCTACTAATTATAGTGCTTCCCGTCAAATCTAGTCCGCCTAAGTCATGGCTAAGCACGGGAAAAGTCTGAATAAAACCTTGAACTCGTACTTCCTGTCGAAATTGGACCCTTATCTTCTAATCCCTGAAATCAGTACCCCGTAATCATCAATCCCGGTTAATCCTAACCTTGCAAAATTCTAGACTAGTTTGGTGCACCAGGAAAACGCAATCCCCACCGGGGTCATCCTCTTCTCTCACTAACTTGGTGGAGCTACAGTCAGATCCATCAATCTGCATCTGCATGCTGCGCGCACACACAATGAAACGACGTGGCAGCTCGGTGATGTTGGTGTCGTGTGCAGCTCCGGGAGTGGTTGTGCGACGGCAAACGAGGGGCTTGCCGGCCAGTGGCGTGCAGCCCTGGGAAACATCTTTACCTAGCTGATTGAGCGCACGAGAGCTTGCAGAGCGCAGCTTCACGAAGAGGAAAGAGGAAGACGACAACAATGGCGGCGGTGCTTGATCAAGCGAGTGGTTGGTGTCGTCGCAGTAGCTAGCCCGACATGCTAACGACGATGGTGGATGGAGCACAAGAAATGCGAGATCCAGACGGACATCACCGTCCGTAGCGTACGCACGCGTCCAGGCTAGGCAGTCTCCCCGCGGGGCGTGAGTGTTCCGCCGAGTTGTGCTACTCCAGAAGCCCAGATCGACCAAGCATCCAGTGGATAGTAGTTTGCTGCACTTGGAAAGCTAGCTACCCTCAAGGATCCGTCAGGTGCTTTCTCTACACTTGCGTACGTGCATCTTCAATTTCGACCAATCGAACAACCATTCTTCAGTTCAGTAGTTAGATTCTTGGGGCAGGCCATGACAAAGCCTAGGAAGTTGAGCGCGGGCCGGCGGCCTAGGCGCCCCACAGCGCCAATGAGGCGACGCCACACACAGCGGCAACCATCTCCGGCGTCTAGTACGATCAAAGCTCCCAGACCTCTCCCTGCCCCTTCAATTCTGGCTGGTCATCTCGCGTCTTTTTCTTATGGCAGACGTTTCAACAAAGGAGAGAATGACAGGGAGGAAGAGGTATAGGAGAGGGATGGATATGACATGCGGACCCGTATTGTTGGTGAGAGTAGCAGGTGAACCCAGTTGGGATTGCCTTTTTCCCAGTGTGCCAAACAGGTTGAAGGTCGATATTAACCGGGATTGATAAGTATGGGGTGCCGATTTCAGGGATTAGAAGGTGAGGGTTCAATTTCTACAGGGCGTACGAGTTTAAGGTTTTTTTCAGACTTTATTGGCTAAGCACCAAGCATAAGCTAGTATTTTGGCTTCCGCACTAGTTGGTTCTGTTTATGTACCTAAGGTGATTTTTGGTGCACTAGTTGGAATACCTCATTTGTTTACTTCTTTGGTTCTGGTAAGTCTCAACTTTTGGAACTTAGTACGAGTGACCGACAAAAACACAACTTCAGTACCCGCGACCGCCAAAAAATGATTAAAGTTTCAATTCTGAAATTTGATACGATCGGCCGAGAAAATCATAAGTTTCAGAAGCAAAATTGTAAGTTTCAAAGATTAAAACTTGAAACTTATTGTGCCCTTCACCTGTCTGATTTTACTACCTCCAGCGGATTTTGTTGGGTCTTGGTCTTCCTTCGCCAACCCCTGCCCGTTGACCTGCCGTCCAACACCGACCGAACCATCGGCTCCCGCTACCCACAGCCGGCGGCGCTATGCGCGCGCTTCGCCGCCTCAAAACCAAATTGCTGCCGGTCTCTCTAAACCCTGCCAGATTCTGTGGATACCCCACCCCTCCAGCACCCGTTAACCGTCGACGATGAGGAGGCTCCACATATTCGACGGAGGCCTGAAAAATTTCCATGCACACAAAGAGTAGCAAACTCGCCCTTTTATTCATGCCAACATTGTTACACTGCAGAGATACTATACGATGTAAATGCAACACTGTTTGCACATACAATAATGTCCCCAAAGGACGATAAGTGTACAAACAACACAATCAGCAAACTATATGGAACAGTGACCGACGCCTTGAGATCATTTGGCAGCTCCATTCAAACAGAGTAGCGCTCACATCTCTGGAACATATAATAATTAAGTACCCTCGATTTCCTTCAGTTTATTTTGCACGCTTGCATGGGTGCATGTACGTACGTACGTTCATCCGAGGTCCTCCCTCATCAGACCAGCGAAGTCGTCGGCGTGTTCCTTGGTGACGCAGCTCGCGAGCAGCCGCGTGCCGGCGAGCGGCGCCGGCGCCTTCATGACGATGACTGATGCGATGAGGTCGCAGTTCACCAGCGGGCCGGCCGTCATGGGCGTGCCGTACCCGTAGTCCACGTCCGAGAACCCGAGCTTACTCCAGTCCGACACGTACACCGACTCGTAGTCGAACGTCATCTGGAACGGGTCG
This sequence comes from Triticum aestivum, assembly GCF_018294505.1. Taxonomy (NCBI): domain Eukaryota; kingdom Viridiplantae; phylum Streptophyta; class Magnoliopsida; order Poales; family Poaceae; genus Triticum; species Triticum aestivum. The sequence continues at coordinate 482,158,078 of NC_057813.1, read as the reverse complement.
CGGCCGCCGGTGCGGCACTCGGCCCAGCTCAGACATTCCTCCGCCATGCGCCGCTTGGCTTCGCGGACCACCCCGACAATCTCGACCACCGACGAGCCGGCGACCATCTCCGCCGGCGCTGACACCTTCACCGGGAAGATGGCGTTGCCCCAGTATCCTGGCTCCAGCTTTAGCACGTGGCGGGCGCTGGCGAAGAAGCAGAGCTTGACGTCCGCGCCCGGGACGACGACCGGGCCGATGGCCCGCGTCCGGCACTGCCAGAGCTTGGCGATGACGATGTCGAAGCCGGAGCAGTGCTTGCCGCCGGTGAACTCGGAGTACTGCGACTTGATCTTGTCGAGGTAGGCGACCGGGAAGTCGAACGCGATGTACTCGAGGGCCAGCACCGGCAGCTCCGGGAGCGGGCCAGGCTTGATGTGCGGGTCAGGGAAGCGGTCGCGCCCCCAGACCGGCTTGACGCGGGGCTCCGGGAGACCTCGGGCAAGGTCGCCGACGGCGTTCAGGAACTGGGCAGCGCCCGTGCCGTCGGCTACCGCGTGGTTGGTGCGCAGGCCGATCACGAAGCCGCCGCAGGTAAACGTCGTGACCTGAGAGATCACAGGTTGACAACATTAAAAATGTGCACGAGTTCGTCATGTGTACACACGCAACATACAGTATGATAAATGCAAGGATGCAACTAATCATCACAAGTAGACAACATTAAAAATGTGCACGAGTTTGGTTTTGCTAAACAAAAGAGAGTTGGCGTAGTGTATTTACTTAGTCGGGAGCAACCGCTTCCTCCGAGAACGTGAAGACAAAGCTGAAACAATGCACGAAAAATAAAATAAGAACCTGTATCATGGCAAGGCTGTTTTGCGGCTCGACGGCCCAGAGCTCCGGCGTCGGGTACGGCACGAGCTGGTCCTTGCCGAGCAGCAGCGGCCGCTCCAGGAAGTTGACGTCGGCGAGCGTGCAGTTCGCGGTGGCCTCGACGAAGTAGACGCCCTCGGCGGAGCACAGCACGGCGGGGCGGCACGTGTCCTCGCCTTCCACGATTCGGCCCGCGAAAGGGTAGTAGTGCACCAGCGCGTCCGCGAGCGCGCCGCGCACGACGGCCGCCGGGGGCTTCCTCTTCTTCTCTTCTGCGCCGGCGTCCCCCGTCCCGGTCATGGCGTCGCGGTACACGTGCACGGACTCGACCAGGCCGCGGTGCGTCGGGTACCGGTCAACCCACGCGAGTGGCAGCGTCTCCGACGGCGTCGCGGCGGATGGCCGGACGGGACCCTCGGACACCTTGGTCACGGCGAAGACACCCATGGTGTTGTGTTGTGCCAGTTACGTGGTTGCCTAATTCGCTGTCAGCGGCTAAGGTTGCCTGGACTGGAGTGACAGGGCGGGACGCCAAGGGCATTTATAGGAGCAGGAGCAGGAGAACTGCCAACTACGCTGTTTTGCCACCTCGATCTCCCCAACCTTTTTCAAGAAAAAGGTTGGAAGTTGCATGTTCCGGTGATGACTAATTTACGTTTTATTCTCCCACGAATGCGAATGCACAACGGTAATTCAAGTGGCGATTTGTTGGGTTCGACGGGTCGTGTCTCATTATTTTGAGAGAAATGTTACGGACGATTTCTTGCGGAATGGGCTTACGAGATTAGGTGGAGTAGGGAATTTTTTTTTACATAAGTACAAACATAAGCGCTCATATACACGCGCATACACTCATCCCTATGAACGCATACATGCACACCCTACCCCTATGAGCACCTCCGAAAGACTGAGCCGACATATCATCTTTAGATTTATGAAGTCACCGTAGGCGCCTCGTCGTCGACGGGAACGTCTCCTCCCACTGAAAGCGCATCGCCGGATATCCTGAAATAAAATCCAGGAATAAGCGAGCACCAGGATTTGAACCCTGATGGATTGGGAATACCACTGTCCACCTAACCAACTCAACCACAGGTTGATTCGCGTGGAGTAGGGAAATTAGAAGGTAGAACTAATGGAGAAGATGACAAGTCGGTCTCCAGATTAGGGAATGTAGAATGGGCTAACTTTTTTTAAATAATACATTTTTTTATTATTTTGCACAAATATTATGCCCGTTTAAAAATTTACAAAAATAATACAGCGTCGGCCCGCAGCAGGCCGACTGGATCTAGTCGGCCCACAGCAGGCCGACTGGAGGCCTATCAGCTTGCTGCTGGCCGATAGACCTGTCGGCCACAAGTTCAGGTCCAGTCGGCCTGCTGTGGGCCGATAGGCCTGCTGTTAGCCGATAGGCTTGCTCTAGGCCAACTGATGCATGCACCATTTTTGCACCGTATTTTTGCGCGACCCTTTCCCCTCAATATTTTTCCGCCACCTGTTTCCCGCCATTTGTTCCCGCCAACCCTTCCCCCTCAATATTTTCCCGCCAACTTTTTCCCGCCATCCGTTTTCCTCCACCCGTTTCCCGCCATATGTTCCCGCCAACCCTTTGCCGCCATATCGCAGTCGTTCTTTCCCGCCATTTTCTTCTCTCTACCTATAAAACCCCCTTCAGGCGGAGGTGGATAAGCATTCCAGTGTAGTATAGTTGAGATGTCCCATTATCCTTTCGATCGTAGTTTTCACCCTGGGATGAGCAGGACTCTTCTGAGGCTAGCTACCGATTTCAGGATGGCAAATAGGATAGTTCCACGGGATGAACTCATCGGTAGTGACACCATAATGAATGAGTTGGCTCACGAATTACGTAGGTCTGGGTGGCCTGAAAGGACCTATGAGGAGGTACGTAAAGAACTTCTTAGGTTGCATGAAAGGTGGAAGAAGGTAGTGGTGCCGAAGAGTGAAACTTTTAGAAGGATTGCAGCAAATAATCCATCTTTATGGACTGAGGAGAGCGAGGACGAAGATGATATCTTCATGCCGCCGCTTCCGGGTTCTGCATCGTCGAAGGGCAAGAGTTCTTCATCGTTGAATGGCAAGGTTTCTGCATCGTTGAAGGGCAAGAGTTCTTCATCGTCGAAGGGCAAGAGTTCTGCATCGATGGAGGATGACGATGATGACTTCATGTAGTTTTATGTTGTATGTTGTAAGTTCAGTCATACGTACCGTTTAATTTAGATGTAGTTCTATGTAGTTGTTTGTACTTTCTTGTTGTACGAACATTCTGTTCTATCTAAATATGATATTGTAGTTCGGATAACATAGTACTAAAATAGAGTAGGCATATGTCTCATACATAAGTACATAGTCATTTGTCTCATACATAGAATAGACATAAGTCTCACACATAAATAGATGGTAATGTCTCTACTGATAGATAGAAGCGTCAGTGATGATGTCTGGCCTGGCGGGGAGGCGGATCTGGAAGCGGCGTCCATCCCCACCTGCCGGGTGCCCTAATGGGACGCGGAGGAATCTCAGACTCTCCCTGGTCATGATGTGTATCCTGTGTGGGGGCCTGGTGGAGGAGTCGAAAACATGTTCATCCAGTGGGTGTGCTGCGACATCTGAGCCTGTATGTTCTCCTCGGGATGTTGATCACTCCCCCACGTATCATGTGATGCCGACATAGATGCATGATATCCATAGGCTCCTGCACGACGAAACTTTAAGTCATGAAGACTGATGTCGCCTCAACTAATATTGAAAACAATAAATATGAAGACACACACCTGCTGGTTGTGATGGCTGCTCTGGCTCAAACACAAAGCTCGATGAGGGACCGTGGTGCTGTGGCTGTGGAGAAAACACGAAGCTCGACGTGGGACCATAGTATTGTGGGTGCTGCCACGATGAACTGCTAGGTTGTTCAGGAGGGGGTGGCCTGGTCGTCGGCTGATATGCTAGACGTGGACGTGGCTGATGTCGGTGCATGGAGGGACGCGGCTGCTGTGGCTGGTGCTGAACAACATCGCTTATCCGGGTGCACGTGATAGCCTCGTAGACAGCTCGTATTTTGTTCTGCATCCGTTCCAAGAAGGGTTGTATGATAGGACGGTGGTGAAGAAGAGGTCCTGACGACAGTGATTGTCCAAAGGTGGTCACGTCGTCGTAGAGTTCGTGTGTCAAGGTAGCCTGCAAATTTTCAGGACGATTATTAAGTATGCACGCCAATGTATGTGACAACATTACTTAAAGAAAATATATCTTACCGCGTACTGCCTAGAGCCCGAAGTATCATAGCTCGGGTACGTATCCGACAGAGTAGGATCAGGTATCTCCTCTGGGTGAGAGTGTTCAACGATGCGTAACCGTGTTCCGCTCATGTAACGCCGCAAATAGAGATTGAATTCATTGAGTTCAAAATTGTGATTCTCGTGCCATAGATTTGTGTTTGCTGTCTCCCATTCTATAACATACGGCTCTAGTCTTACTAGCCACTCAGCAGTTGTCCTAGTCATGCCCTTCCTTGTCGTCCTAAAATTGTGGTGTGTGTTCAGCAATATGAAAGATAATTGTGGTGTCATGCCCTTCGAATTGAGCACTATGAAAGATAATGCAACATTCTAAAATTGGTTAATACCCGTGGATGTGTGATGGCACCGGGTTCTCTGTAGGGGGAGGTAGCTCCAACTGCAGAAGACCAAATTGCCTCATAACCCTCTGTTGTGCCATCTCCTCAACGAAGATATCGAAGATGATCTTCGATTTCGTCATCCAGTAATCTAGGTCCCTTGTGCACAACAAAGACATACCACCAGGGTATCTCGCATTTATGGCTGCTTCAGTGTAGGGCTGCCAGATGACCCCAGTGTACGTATCGAACTGCTCGTTCAGTGCCGTGTATGCCTTTCTGGTCTGATCACTAGCAAAGCGTCTCTGCAGAAAACAAATGTTAGTAGCCGCTAGCATTGAACTATCTCTGGTGCACACAAAAAATGCATTAAACTATAACACGATACATACCTCGCGACGTGTCCAACACAGACCAAAAGTAGGCATGTCGATGCCATCAGCATCAAACACGGCGTCTATAGGCTGATTAACACATACATCTGGTCGCCCTATAGAGAACCTCTCCCATGACCACAGCTGTAGGAATAGAGGGCATCCAAGAAGGGCTGGCTTTCTCGATATAAGCTGGCAACCGTTGCACATACCTCGGTATGTAGCCGCTAAGACCGCCGAACCCCAACTCCTCTGTCGGATCTGATCCGCCGTCTGAGCGCTCGCTATCTCGAGTGCCATAGGGATGTAGAGCGCGCTAATAGTGCTGACATGGTTCTCTGTGAACATCACCTTGCCGAAAAGCCACATTAAGTAGGCCTCCAGGCTCCGAGTGATCTGTTTCGCACTCAATGGCGCCTGAAACTTCTGGATCTGCATTAAGCAAAGAGAAAGTTTTAGTAAGTAAGCCACAGGTATTTTCTGTAAAACCATATGCACGATAAATTGAAGATAAGAGGTAGGGGAAATAACCTGGAAATTGAGCAACCAATCATACTTAGGTCCATGATGCTCCCATACCGGATCCGGAACATCCGGAAAAACACCATGAAAACATTGTGTAAGACCTTGCTCCCAACCAGCCGGTGCGTCCAATGGTCCTATGGCATGACCTGCCAACGGTAGTCCCAGCAAAAGTGACACATCCTCGAGAGTAGGAGCCATCTCTCCCCATCGGAAGTGAAACGTGTGGGTCTCTGGCCTCCAACGGTCCACTAAGCAGCTCAACAAGGAGGAGCCGATGGCTAGGCGTTTGCAGCCCGGGATAGACTCAACCAGACGCGCGAAAGGTAATAGGCCGACCCATTTCAACCTTCATGACAGAACTTTTCAGTTAGTGTCTCCCATTAATATGCATGTTAGTGTGCAAATTAATAAAGCACGTACCGCTGAACCCATCCTGCGTGTATCATCCAATTCTCCTTAGGAGTGCGAGTGACCAGAGGCTCAACCTTGCGCTCAGACCATATTGCAGCACGATGACCCCTATCAACGTCCCCATTCAGCAACCACATTCCCGACATTCCTGCACATAAAAATTCATAACATAGGGCCAAACTTAATAAAAATTCAAAACATAAGGCCACACTTAACAAAAATTCAGAACATAGTGCCACACTTAATACAAATTCAGAACATAGTGCCACACTTATACAAATTCAGAACATAGTGCCACACTTAATAAAAATTCAGAACATAGTGACACACTTAATAAAAATTCAGAACATAATGCCACACTTAATACAAATTCAGAACATAGTGCCACGCTTAATACAAATTCAGAATATAGTGCCGCACTTAATAGTACTCCTAGCTTATCTTCTTCCTCTCCCTCTTACTCCTCTACTTCCTCTACCTCCTCTTCGTCCCCGGTTGCCTCGTCCACGCGCAGTGACGGAAGTGGGACAATTAGTGTCCCTATGGCCAAATTCATTGCATAGAATGCATTGCCTAGTCGGACCTCCTGCTTCAGATTCATCCATATCATTCCGGATGCGCTGACACTGCCGTCTACCTCTACTTGTACGCATATGCTCTGGGTTTGGAATGTAACGCCTTTTAGCAGGGTTGACGCTGTTGAAGTTACCCGTTGATCGAAAACCCATCAGCTCACATGTCCAGGTATTGAGGACAGACTCTTTCAGAAAAAATGGAGAAACAAACGATATTGCGTCCATTCCAAGTTGTCCGGAAGCAGCAAGTACATGTGAGCAAGGTAGGTGAAGCAATTTCGTTTTGTTGCATGTGCACTCACACGTTGGCCAGGCTTTATTACCAATTCTCACCTCGTGCGTCCTCAGCTCATTTGCACATCCGAATTTGTTGTTGGCTAAGCGGACCTCAAACCTTCTTTCTTGATTACCGATGGCGACTATAGTGTGTGACCTAGCTTTTTGCATCTTATTGTCAATGTACTTCGTGACTCTTTCACAGTAACGTGTATTCCGGTTGTTCAAAATATGCTGCTTTGCTTTTTGGCGTCTATCTCTGAAATACTTCACGGTGCCATAGAAAATACCCTCAACAATGGCTGTAAGTGGAAATGCCCGGTTTCCTCTAAGGACAAATTTATATGTTTCCGCGAGGTTCGTCGTCATGCCACCGTACCTTGCTCCAAATGTGCCATGTAGCAAAGACCACCTCTCCAGAGGCTCATGCTCTATCCACTGCTCGAAAGTTTTAATCAACCTCCCGAGCCTTCTCCTAGTACCAGGTGGGTCAAAGCCTGGAAGGTCACATAGCCCAACAGGCTCCTCCTCCACGGCCGCTGTTCCTGTTGCCAACTGTGCAGCTACTGCTTCAACATGTGCCCTCACCGCTGCATCTCTTGTAGCTTTCCTGTCCCTCACGTGTCTCTGCGTGCACACATTAAGTCTGTCACGTATCAAATTGTACTTCCATAACATGTTCTGCTTGTGGAGTTTTTTGAACAGATTCATCAGGTTCTTATTTCTAAACTGCGAGAAGAAATTAGGCCCCAGATGGCGTATGCACCAACGGCTCTGCAAGTCCAGCCATGGAGTTTGTTCCTCAGGGCCTGGGTTTGTCAGTGTCCTTATCGCACTGAGTATACCTACGTGCTTGTCATGAAGGATGCACACATTGGGCTTCTCCTTCACAACTGATATTTTCAACTGCGTGAAGAACCATGTCCAACTTTCAATGTTCTCACTCTCCACAAAAGAAAATGTGAGTGGGACAACTTGATTTTGGCCGTCTTGACCTATGACTGCCAGGATCTGACCCTTGTACTTGCCTGTGAGAAATGTACCATCAACAGATATCACCGGTCGGCAATGCCTGGAAGCTTCGATGCATACACCAAAAGAGAAGAAGAGACGATGCAGCACCCTCACAGTTGGGAACTCTAGCATGAACAAGTCTTGGATATCGATATAGGTGCCTGGATTCTGCTGCTGCAGGGTGTGGAGGAGCTAGACAACCGAGTCATATGCATCAAAATAAGAACCAAAACTCCTCTCAAGGGCCGCATGCTTAGCCCTCCAAGCCTTGCCATAAGAAATTCTGCACTTGAACCTGGCGAAGACTTTTGTCTGGACTGTCTTCACTTCCATAGCTTTGCCTTGCACTATCTCATCATAAAACAACCGAGCAATAAGCGTCGATGAAAGGTTGGCATGATCTTGAGGGATGGAGGGAATAAGAGAAGTGTGATTAACTAAGTCACTGATCATCCAACTTGTGACATACTTAGGGAGATAGCCGTGCACCCTGGTAGGACAATCTGCGTTCCTGCAAACCATTGTCAGGTATTTCTGACTTGACACCTGAGCAGTGAAAACCCTTTGCGTGGACATTGCCCAGTTTGTTATTGCATCCTTCAGAGCTTGCTTGTTGGGATACATAGCACCCGTTGCAATAGTGTTCTGGTGATATTGCCGGGCAGAATCATGTCCATCGTTCACAATCATAGCAGATGAGAAGTCATGATTCCACGATGCAGGATTCGGGACCTCCTCTGCATTTTCTTCTTCATCTGACTCGTCTGAATCATAGGCATGACCCAAATCAACATTGGTGTCTTCTTCTTCCATCTGGTCCTGCATGTGCCCATCTACCTCGTCAGCGTCCACCTCGCCATTGTATTCACCATCGGCATTTCCCCCTTCTACCTGACTATTCTGCCCTGTTTCATAACCATCAGCATTTCCTCCTTCTACATGACTGCTCTGTCCTTGTTCGTAACCATCATCTCCAGCATTTGACATAGATAACCGCCTACCTACACTGCTCTGCCCAGGATCGTTGCCACCTTGGCCTTCATGTGCAGTGACCTCCTTCACGACGGGAAGCACTAAAGCAATAGGATTGCATCCCCTTCGTTCACAACCTTGTAACCACCGCACCCAATCAGAGTCTCGCTCTATCGGCCTCAAATAAAAGTAAATTATTGTACTTGACTGTGTCCACAATGCATGAACACCGACGGTGTGTGTTTCAGTATCAAGGCCTAAACTTGCCGCAATCCATTCTTTCAACTGACAGACAGACCATGTTTAAGGTGCGCTCATTGGCACCTCTATGTGAGTAAATTCACTCAGATCAGCTCTCATCTCAGTTGTTTGGACAGTACCAGGACCATAGTAAAATCTGAACTTCACTACATCGGACATCTCGACTCACCTATTTTTTTTCAACAACGAAATACAAGTATTAAGCAACAACTTAAAATACCCCCACTAACAAATATTAGACATGTCTATATATTAGCTAGCTATATATTACAGAATATTAACGGAGCAACTAATACAATTCACACACCTACAAGTATATTACGAATATTTGCCGGAGCAACTACAAATATTGACATATTTTAATATTTGACTGGACTGCCTATATTACGGATTTTACCGGAGCAACTACAAATACTGACACTCCTAAATACTACACATCCACATATAGTCCGGAGTATTACCGGAGCAACTACACATTTTTACACAACTAATTAGTTGACATCTAAATAAAATGCTCACCGGAACCGAAACGGGAAAATAAAATGCTCACCAGGACCACCTAAATATTTACGTTTACTACTGGAGCAAATAACAATAATTGCACACAACTTCGAAAAATAAAATGTTTGTTGAAATATACCCTTGAAGCGTGCGCGCGAACGACGAACGGTGGCCTTCAATCACCGGAACCGGAGCCGGAAACTCCACCGAACTACCGGAGCTTCACCTCCACCACACTGCCCCAGCTTCTCCACCACCACCTCCACCTCCACCGCCGCCACAACCTCCACCAATGAGCTGAAAAAAATGCTCCAATAAAATCCTCACCACGACCACCACAAGCTACCCCATCAGTAGATCGAGGTCTCTTTTGGCTCCCCTAACTATGTAGAACCCATTCACGGTGCCAAATCCGCAAAAAACCGGGTCATGTTGGTGTATTAATTGGAGCTATTTTGTGTAAGAGAGAGGAAGAAGGAAGAACAGAGAGAAGAGCAGAGAGATGCGTGCGGTGGGGGAAAGGAAAGGAGAAGGAGAAGGAGAAAAGAGGCAGCGCTGCGGGGCCCACTCCCTATCGGCGAGCAGCTGGCCGATCGGTCGGTAGCTGGCTTACTAGGGCGCCCGTGACCCAGCCCGCGCCGATAGCCAGCGTAGCGACGTGGCCCGGCCAATAGTCGGCCCGCACGTGGCCGATTGACCACCTGTCGGCCTGCAGTTGGCTGAGAAGGCCCTGTCGGCCCGCTGCTGGCTGACTAGGCTCAGTCAGGCAGCTGCTGGCTGATTGGGTAATATTTTTGAAAATAATAATATCAGCGTAATATTTGTGCAAAATAATAAAAAAATGTATTATTTAAAAATAATTAGTTGTAGAATGGTTGGTAAGTCGGTCTTATCTTAAGCCCGCCAAGTAATCTAGAGATGACAATATAAAATGGCGTACAACAAATTATTTTTAGCCTTATCTTTGGTAACTAGTTATCTCCAAATATGCGGTGAGGCCTATTTTGCTAAGAGATCATCTTTTAATTAACAGAATACAAACATTTTATTATGGTTTATCTCTCCTTCACTTTGGCATTTATCCTACATTAGACTTTGAGATAGGCTTCATTCTACATGCCCTTAGAACAACTCTAGCAGACTCCGCATCCCACCGGCCCACAAAACGCGTTTGCGGTTCGCGCAAAACCGCTTTTGTGGGCTGGCTCGGGCTAGCACAGATGCAGACCCCCCAAACGAATCCCTAAAAAAGTATATTCGCGGAATATACCCTTTTACGGGTTGGTTTTGCGGGGTCTGCTCGGGCACCACCGCGACGACCCGCAAACAGAAAAACTGCAAATCTCACATTTGACATAGGGTTTCACAAACAAGTTCAAATTCAAATGACATAAACAGTTTTACGCACAAATAAAAGCCAAGCTCATTACGGCAAACGCAAAAGAGGGCCCTGCAAAGGTTTGCGCCCATGTCCGGCATCATCTTGGTCGATCTTCACTCCGCGCCATCGAGTCCATCTTGAAGTTCACCGGCGCCACCGAGTCCACCTCCAGCGCTTGTTCCAACTCCCGCACCGAAATCATCCACATTGCCACCATATGGAGTAGAGAAAACATCACCGGAACTGTAACACAGACCGACCGACGCGACCATTCTCCTCTTCAAGATTTCTCTCCTTGCCATACCATGCCATGTTTTGGTGACGTCGTCCATGTCATTGCGGTTCATTGTCATGATCTTGTTCGTGTCAACCGCGTTTGTGTCCAACAAGTTCACAAACTCGGTTGTTGCATTGTTGGAACCACCACTATAGCGAACGATAACAAGTCACAAGATATCGAGAATAATGGCGGAAATGAAAGGAAATCGCCAAGACGGAAGACACATACCTTTCGGCCATTTCGTTGAACACCTCACTCGCGGAGGGAGTGGCACCGTTGAACGGCATCGCCGGAGCACCTCCTTGCGGGGGGATGGAGTTAGAGGATGAAGAAGGTGGCTTCTTTGAAGCCGGAACCTTCCTCCGCTTTACGCCCGCAGCCTTGCCGACCTTCTCCGCCGCCGGTCGGGATCGCGCTGCCGCGTTGGCACCCGGAGCGCGAGCCATCACGGCGGGGACAGACGGATTCCCGCCCTACACGACCACGTTGCCCTGCCGCTTGCGGGCAGGCGCGGCGTGTGCTTGGGCGACGGCGACGGGGCCAACATGGCCGGCGACGAGATCAACCCGAGGGGAAGGAGCGTGGGCGACCTCGACGGTGACGGGGGACATCATGGGGTCGTCCATGGCGGCGAGGGACTACCGGGGAGGAGGAACCGGAGCTTGCGGAGGGGGGGGGGCAATGGTGGCGTAGGGTGCGGGGAGCGGGAAAGGGCGCACGGAAATGTCCCTCCCGCCAAATATCGCGGCGGATAGGGGTTGAGCTCGGGTCGGCCTCCCAGCCCGTGAAGATAGAGGTTGGGGGAGAAGATTTGCCCCGCCCCGCAAAAATATTTGCGAGCCGGGGCGGGATGCGGGGTCTGATCGTGCAGATTTTCTGGCTCTGACCCGCAATTTGGCGGTTATTTTGCGGGCCGGCGCGGGATGCGGGGTGTGCTAGAGTTGCTCTTAGTACGTAAGAAATAAATCCATAGGCACTACTCCATCCGTTCACAAATATAAGATGTTTTGAATATTTCAATATGAACTACATGCGAACTAAAATCTGATTCAGGAAAAGGTTAGAACATTTTATGTTTGCGAACGAAGGGAGCATATAATTATTGCTATTTTTGGCGTTGTAGCTGGAAGTTATTTTCAATCATTGTTTCAGGATTTATTCCAAATCGTATCTTTTATAATTCTCTGTTACTTGAAAAATTTAAAATATCCTGAGAACGTCTTAAAATCAGAGATACTTAAATTTACACACAATATCCAAATATGAGGGTTCATCAATACCTTTAATTACACGTCTTGTTTCTTTTTTCGAGAAAACTTCTGATCTATTCATCTTCAATCATAGCAGTAAAACAAACAGTAGAAATAATAATAAAAAGATATCCAGATTCACAGATCACCTAGCGACAACTAGAGGCACTAAAGCGAGCCGAGGACGCGCCGCCGTCACCGCCCCTCCATCACAGGAGTCGGGCACAACTTGTTGTAGTACACAGTCAGGGAAGGCGTCGTGCTAAAGCCCCATATGACCAGCGCAATAGAACAACAATTGCCGCCGATTAAGAATAACGTAGATCGGAAGAGGCTAACCTCCTTCCTCTGCATCGGCCAAACTTTAGTGCATTCACATAAAAAGTTTGGACAAATGCAATTTTTACCTCGTAGATTATGCATGGAGTGACTTGGAGTTGGTGATGTGTACAATTGGATGTTGATTTACAGATTTGAAATGTGATTGACACTAAAGACATACAAACAAATAGTTGCTAGACAACCCTCATATTAACCCACTCATACTTCGAGACGGCCTCTTTGATCGGCAGGAATAGAAAAAACACAAGAATAAGGTGTCATGCCATTTTCATTCCTACAGGATTATTATGAGATTACTATGGACGTTTGATTGCACACTAGAACAACATATAATTCTATACAAGAATTTGGAGTGAATGAAATTTTCCTATATGAAATCAAGTCCAAATCGTAAGGAAAAAAAACTTATGAGTTGTAACCCTCTAAATCCAATAATCATTGTAGGGGGGAATCCTAAGGATTAGAATCCTGCAAAATTCATTCGAATTAAAGAGGCTACACATCGATGAAAAAGGACACTGACCTCACATGTGTTGTACATAGATAAATGAGCTAGAGTGAATTATACCGGGCTCACAATTAAAGATAATTTTACTATTTTATGGTATATCCAACAATCCATTTCATTCATATTGGGAGTGGGCAAGACCGGGTGGTCGGGGGCACCGCCGGGTTCAGGTTGGATCCCTCTGGATCCGGTGCTTGGACACCGTCGGCCGGCGTAGGGTGGTGCTGTTCGTCGCTGGCCACGTCGGATCGATGGATTCATAGCCTCGATGATCTACGACGGATGTTCTTCTCGATCCTCCTTCCTGGTGGGTTGAGCACCATGGCACTTTCATTTCTGTAGGTTTCGGTTCACGACTCACTGTCGGATCCGGAGCAAACGGAGGTTTGGTGGTACAGGATGGGGAGCGGAGGAAATTTTGGTCGGCTGGTTCGGCCCAACATCGCGATGTCCCTCGACTCCGTTACCGTCCCTGAAGGCGAAGTCGAGGTCCCTCCTATCCACCTCTGAACCCCTCCCGGACGAAAGTCCATAATTTCATCTGGATTGGATGACGACGGCGTCGTGTGTGTCGTACCCTCCATGGAGGCGCCGTCTTGGGAGGCTTAGGTGTTCGGGGAAGAGTTGATGTGGTGGTGGGCTCCGCGTAGCTCCAGCAGCGGCGACGGTGTTGAGGTTGGTAAGAGGAGCGGCATTGTATCTACCTCGTCGATGATGACGAGTATTGGCGGCATGGTGCAACTAGATCTCGACGACGGATGTGTCTGGATGGATGAGCGCGGGGCGGTGGCGCTGTTTGGCACCATGGCAGCGTCGACGGCAGCCTGACAAAGTCGATGTATCTACCTGCTTTGGAGATGGATCGGTGGAAGACGGCGACGACGACCTATGTGAGTGCGTCGGATCGGTCTGTGCCCCAGACCAGATATGTGGCTTGGTCGGGGCCTCCAAATTTATATGATAGGCTTATGTGAGAGGTCTGGGTATTTGACTCAGTATTTCTCCGCCCCTTCATCAAGTGGTTAGGAGTAGCGATAGATGTTGTCAAGATGACGGATTCAGATATATTGATGCAATACTTTGTAAGTCTTCATGAATAATTAATAAAATTGATGCATGCATCTTCCAGATGCAGAGGTCGGGGGTCATCCTCCTTTTCTAAAATTATATATATTGGGAGTTAAAACAGTTTTATAATCATAAAATAACCTCACTTTTGTGGAGAGTGAGTCCCAATTTAGGATAATCTTATGGATTTGGTATACAACAACAGTTAGACAAGTTGTCCAAATTAATATGGATGTCATCAATCACAAACTTGTTTTGTGGTGTCGTGATAGTGTTTATGTGCTCTCAATTTCAACCTCGCATCTGTTGCCTCTATGCTCTCAATGGGTTTTCTGTAGCACCATTGCATATACGCGAAGGTTGGGGAGGCGCCGGCTCAGCGTTCGACGATGGTGAACGATGAAAGACCGTGCGTGTGGTGCCGTGGTGGTGAGAATTAATCCTATTGGATGTTTTTTGGACGGTGGAGGCACGACGGGTGACGGGAGAACGGCGAGTTGGCGATGAGCACCACCAGATCTATTCAAAATTAGTCCCTGAGCGGCTCAAAAAAAAAAATTAGTCCCTGAGTAGTCCTATGTTCTATTCACAAAAACTGTGATCTAGTGGAAAGCAGGTTCAACTTACTGAGGGCACACCAAACAGTCGCATTTTTATCATGCTTACCAAATCCACCCAACTCGAGTCGATCGGTAGTACTTGATAAAAGGGATCAATCACATGTCAGCTAGGGAGGTAGAGGTAGAATTATTGAAGGACACATTTCAACTTTAGAAGTACATGCATAGAAATTAATCTTGTGTAGCAAAAGAGAGTATAATTGCGATGTCATATATCTCATATATATAGGTACACGAGGAGGACGACGCAGCTTCGGAGTAGAGTACTCACACTCTGTGTATCTAGCCCCGCTCCTCCCCCCCTCCCCCCCGGCCGTCGGCCCCTCCGGCCGTGGCGGCCACCCCCTCTCCGTACCCGGCTGCCCTGTCTGGAGCGCCACCTCTCCGGCTCCCATGGGCCGCTCCAGCTCCGTGCACTCGGGTGGGTCCGACCGCTCCAGCTCGCATGGTAGTGATGGTTGGGGTAGGCGCGCTTCCGTCCCCGGCACGCCTCGGACCAGCGGTCCGTCCACGAATCCGGTCCCTCCACCGCCCCCCGGCCCGCCTCCTGGTTCTTCGACGCACATCCTGCTCCGGGGGGAGTGCTCCAGGCCCTGCGTCGCCCTTTCCCCCCGGATCTTGCAGGAGATCGCCAAATCAAGCAGCCCCGCCTCAAATCCATTGTCGTTCGCCCTTTCCCCCGCGTCGACCATTCCTCTTCAAGCCATGGTGATGAGTGGACCGAGGTCCAATCCCGCAGCGCTCGCCGGGCCTTCAAGCGCGCCCATGCTTCCCCGGGCCGCTCGCGGCGTCGTCATGGCCAGCGCCCTCCATTCAATGCCACGGGGCGGGAGGCCTTCTTAAAGCACTTCAAGGGACTCTACTTCCGGTGTCTGAGCTCCGAGCATCGCCGTGTAGACTGTAGGGACCCTATCCACTTCATACGGTGCAAGCTGCCCGGCCACATCGCCAAGGACTGTAAGCTCAGGCGGCCTGCAGGGGCTGATCCTGCGCGCGGCCCGGTCTGCTCTCGCTTCCGCTTCCCCTCGCCACCGCCCGCGCCGGCCATGGAGCGCTGCTGCCACACCGACCCGTCCAGACGGCCCAGGAGCAGCCATCAGATCGTCATCGAGACACCGGAGATGGAGCAGCAGATCTTCCACCTGCGCCGCTACGCCGTCCTCCTCACCTCCACGGTCGAGCGGCACACGGCGAGCCCCATGTCGGTGGGTTGCGCCCTCGACGCCACGCTGCGCACATCGGCCCATCTGCTCCGGGTGACGAGCCACGACCCGGAGAACTTCATGGTGTTGTTCGAGTTGCCGGCGCACCACGACAACGCCGTCCGCCTCGGCTCCATCAACGTCGACGACGTCGCCTTCAACATCAAGCAGTGGCACGAGGACGAGCATGTCGTGCACCAGGACTTCCTCCTCCACGTGCGCGTCGTCATCGAGAAGATGCCCATGCAAATGTGGTCCGTCAAGGGGGAGGAGCAGGTGCTCGGCTCCAAGTGCATTGTCGACCGCCTCGATAGCCGAACGCACGAGCGTGGCCACACGTGCAAGTTCGCCTGCTAGGTGTGGGTGTGGGACGTCGCCTTCATCCCCACCAAGCACTCCATCTGGTGGGCGGCGTGCGGCGCCGACCGCCTTGAGGCCATGCTGGGCTATCCCCCCTCCCTCCCGAGCCATGAGGTTGCCCCCCTCCTCGCGTCAAGCTGCACGAGATGCTCATCCACGTCGACCATGTCGAGGACTGGTCGCCACCCTCGATGCGCTCCTCCCACTCCGCCCAGAGCGCCTTGCCCTCCTCCGGCTCCGACGACGAGTGCCCTTTCCCGATGGTCTGGCCTGGGAAGTGGGCCATGCACGTCGAGGACGGGCAAGGCCAGGGCAGGCGCCACCCAGCGGTCGTCTCCTCTGCCGGCTGCGGTGGCCTGCAGCTCGGCTCGCGCCGCGATCGCGACGACTAAGACGGCGACCAGGGGCACAGGTCTTGGAAGAGTGCCCTCCTTGGCCGCGGGCAGGGTAGCAAGGAGCCGGCTTCGGCGAAGGCTATGCCCCCCCGACACCGTAGCCGCACGCGATCAGTCGGTGCCAGGGCAAGGAGGACCGTGGCAGCTCCCGTGGCAGTGGCAGCATCCTCAAGGCCCCGCCTCCTCTGCCGCTCCTCGCCGCCCAGGCTCCCCCCGCCCCCGCGGTGGCGCCTGCCGGCGGTGGTGGGCCGGCAAGGCCCGTGGACCCTGTTGCGACCTTCTTCGACTCGGACGACCTCGCCCCTCCATCACCCCTCCGTGCAGGCAACAACAGCAGCAACATTCAGGAGATCGATCAGGCCATCGCCGACACGCTTGCTGCCCCCCTTGAGTTCCAGTCCGGCTCCACCATCGCTGCCAGCCAAGCTCTCCCAGCGGCCATCTCCACTAGGCTTTAGGTCGGCGCGGTCACCCAACAGGTGCTTCAGCTCCAGTGGGATGGCGGCGTCGACGTAGCAAGGCCGAGCAGCACACTCTTCACTGACGCCCCGGCCCCGATCCTCTCCATCACACCGGCTAGGTGCTCCTCCGCTCCACCCAAGGCTCGAGTCTGCGCCACCCCAACCAGGCAAAGTGCATGATAGGCTGCGGCCAACTCCAAGGTGGCGGTGGCGCAACGCGCTTCGCTTCTACTCGTGAAGAAGCTGGGCCTACTAGGGACAAAGGAAGCCATGATGGCTCAGGTTGCCGAGGCAATGATCAGGTGTTTCGACAAGCCCCTCACTGACGACAACATCTCCATCATGGCCAAGCTCACCCGCCTCGACCCGGAGGCGCTGCGCATCACCGGCGGCATGCCCGGCCCAGGCGGAGAGGCTGCTTCCGCAGCTGATTAGTTTTGTTAAGTCATCAAAGCTCTAGATTTAGCCAGCAGCGATCGGACTTAAGTCGACTAATGTTAGGATCAATGTTAGTCTTTGTAGTCTCCGCGTTAGGTTCTGTTGGCTCGAACTGTGCTAGAGTTTCTTGGGGTCTGTTGGTAGTCTCGGGCGCACCCGTGCTAAGATGGATGTGTATCTGTATTTGCTTTGCATCAATGAAATTCAAATGCTGCTGGAGGTTTTACTTGTTCCCAATGATTAGCACGACCATTTGCATCATGGGTTGGAATGTTAGAGGTCTGTACTCACCGGCGAGGAGATCTGCTGTCAAAGAGCTCGCTAAATCTCAAAGGACATGCATCCTATGCCTCCAAGTGACTAAGCTTGAGACATGGACTGCTGAAATCATGCGCGAACTGGGTGGATGCACGCTAGACGGCTGCGCGGTCCTGCCGGTCATTGGCACCCGTGTGGCGCGACGATCTTGTGGAACAAGCAGCTGATGGACCTGGCCACGCACACTGTCGGCATCTTCTCGATCACGACCAAAGTTTTTGTTATTCAGAGCAACTGCTCATTCTAGCCGACGACGGTGTACGGCCCGGTCGACGATGCTCTCAAAGACTCCTTCCTAGCAGAATTGGTCCATGCAGCTCCACCGCTAGGACAACCTTGGTTGATCAATGGAGATTTCAAAATCATATATGAAGCCCATGACAAGAGCAACCTCAATCTGAATAGAAGGATAATGGGGCAGTTCAAGAGGGCGATCGATTCAGCAGGTCTGAAGGAAATAAAGTGGAAAAATAGGTGGTTCACCTGGACAAATGAGAGAGAAAATCCAACCATGGTGAGCATCGACAAGGTGTTCTGCAGTGCAGAATGGGACGACCTCTTACCCTCGCACATGCTCATGGCCGCATCGACTGCCTGCTCCGACCACTGCCCAATGCTCTTGGCAGATGCGTCTGCACCTCGCCGGAAAGCTGCATTCAGGTTCGAGTCTTTCTGGCTGCGGTTCCCTCATTTCAGCAAAACAGTCGAGCGGGCCTGCCTGCGCCCAGTAGATTGCACCTGTCCCATGGCCAGATTGAAGATCAAGATGCAGCGTACGGCCCGCGACTTGAAGATTTGGTCCAAGTCTCTTTTCAGTGATGCCAAGATGCAGTTTCACCTGGCAGCAGAGATCATCCTTAGGCTCGACATTTCACAAGAAAAGCGCCGGCTAACCATGGCAGAGTTCAACCTGCGCAAGCAGCTCAAGCAGCGGATCGTGGGCTTGGCCGTAATCGAGCGGGCGCACAAACGGCAAGCTGCCAGAATCACCTGGCTCCGGCTGGGGACGCCAAAACTGCATTTTTCTAGGCCAAGATCAACGCGAGGCGAAGGAAGAACTTCATCCACTCTCTGCAAACCGACTCGCACACAGCAATCTCGCACGCAGACAAAGCTGCAGCTGCTCATGATCACTTCGTCAAATTGCTGGGCACCAAGCGGGACCGTGGCTGCGCCATAAACTGGGACGCGATCGACCTGCCTTCTGTCAGCAACGCCGGTCTGGATAACCCTTTCTCTGAATAGGAGGTTTGGGCTACTGTCATCGCCTCGCCTACTGAAAAGGCACCTGGCCCGGATGGATTCTCGGGCAGCTTCTTCCGCTCTTGCTGGAGCACCATCAAACACGATGTCATGGCAGTTTTCGGTCACTTGTATAGCCTGGCGGAGGCAATTTTTCCGTCCTGAACTCTGCCATGATCGCTCTCCTGCCGAAGAAGGACGGGGTTACCTGCATGGGCGACTTCAGGCCAATCAGCCTCATCCATTCAATCACCAAAGTTCTGTCAATGAGATTAGCAGCGATTATCGGGACGATCATCTCCCCAGCACAATCAGCTTTCCAAAGGGCAAATTGCATCCATAACAGTTTCCTCTTCGTTCAGAACAACGTGTGCGCTCTGCATCGCCGCAAAACCCCGGCTCTGTTACTGAAGCTTGACATTGCAAAGGCGTTTGATAGCATCCCCTCGGAGTTCCTCCTCGAGCTCCTCGACAAGATGGGCTTCCCGGTGCGTTGGCGAGACTGGGTGACCTTGCTCCTCTCCACCTCCTCATCTTCATGCCTCCTCAATGGCGTCCCGGGCCTTGCATTCATGCACCTGCGCGGGCTGAGGCAGGGCGACCCCCTCTCGCCGATGTTGTTCATTCTCTGCATCGACCCCCTGCACCGACTTCTTCAGGCAGCAACCACTACGAGGCTCTTGTCTGCGGTGCCTGGGATAGATACATTAGTGCTCCAATAGCATTGAGGTAAGGAAACTCAGGTCCTAATACCTCTTCATCATCACCCTTAGGCCTGAATGGGTCTTTATCTCTATCAAGAGATCTAACCACCATTGGTGTTTTCGATGGATATGCTTTATCCATATTAAATTTCTCAAGAATCTTTTGGATATAAGTAGACTGATGAACAAGTATTCCTGAAGGAAGATGTTCAAGTTGTAAGCCCAAACAAAATTTAGTCTTACCCAGATCTTTCATCTCAAACTCCGTCTTAAGATGATTACTTGCCTCATTTATTTCTTGTGTAGTCCCAATGATATTCAAATCATCCACATACACAGAAATAATGCAAAATCCATTCTTAGATTTCTTAATAAACACACATGGGCAATCATTATTATTTGAGTAACCCTTCTGAAGAAGGAATATACTCAGTCGGTTATACCGCATTCTTCCCGACTGCTTCAAGCCATACAATGACTTCTGAAGCTTTACGCAATACATGTTGCGATTAGCCTTTAGATTCGGAAGCTTCATTCCCTCAGGAACTTTCATATAAATATCCGAATCCAGTGACCCATATAAATATGCAGTCACAACATCCATCAGTTGGATAGACAAATTCATTCTCACTGCCAGTGATATTAAATATCGGAACGTTGTTCCACTCATAACAGGAGAATATGTTTCATCATAATCAATGTCGGGTCTCTGCGTGAACCCCTGTGCTACAAGCCTCGCCTTATATCTCATCACCTCATTGTTCTCGTTTCTCTTACGAACGAAAACCCATTTTGCTCCCACAGGGAACACATGCTGAGGAGTGGGTATTACTGCAGTGAATACCCCTCTTTTTATGAGCGAGCGCAATTCGTCCTCAATTGCTGCCTTCCATTTGGACCAGTCTGAGCGCTTCATGCACTCTGCCATGGACTTAGGTTCTCGATCCAAATCAAGGCCTTCTGCAATTCTAGAGGTGAAATAAATGTCGACAACTGTAGTCTTTCTATTGTATGATTCTCCTGAATCAATATAATTAATGAATATATCATCAATACCTTTTGATCCTTCGTGATTTCCCTCAACAATTGGATCAAGGTCTTCCGATGTCCCAACACCAAAATTTGTGTGCATACTCGTGTTGGGTTCTGGATGTCCAACATCCTTCAGGTGTCCTTCAACCCTAGGTTGAATATCAACATTTTGCTGACTTGCATTTACTATTTGAGGATTCCTCATTCCCCTTGGCCGCTTCTGCAAAGCCTTGTCCTTTGTGTCCAGATTTCTCCCCCTCTTGGGTAGCTGAGTAGATCTATGGGTCACATCCACTCTCTCTGGCACATTCATAGCGGGAACATTTGATTTTGTGACACCTTTATAATCAGTAAATGCATCTGACAGATTATTTGCAATATTTTGCAAATTTATAATCTTCTAAACCTCCAGTTCAGACTCATTCATACGTGGATCTAAGGACTGGATGCCTTTCACATCCCAATCTATTTCTCGGCATTCTTTGTGGTTATTCTCTCCCCCTAATGCTGGGAAATTGTCCTCATAAAAAATGCAATCAGCGTACCGGGCTGTAAACAAATCCCCTGTCAGGGTTTCCAGATACTTAATGATTGACGGAGAATTGTACCCCACATAGATCCCCATTCGTCTATGAGGGCCGATTGATGTACGCTGCAGTGGTGAGATCGGTACATATACCGCGCAACCGAATTGCTGCAGATGGGAAATACTTGGCTGGTTTCCACGTACTAACTGCAACGGGGGGACCGTATGATATGCAGTTGGTCGAATTTGTATCAATTCTGCATCATGTAAAACTGCATGACCCCAACATGAAGCTGGAAGATTACTATTCTGCAGGAGCGGTCTTGCTATCAACTTGATCCTCTTGATAAGTGATTCCGTAAGACCATTATGGGTATGTACATAAGGTACTGAGTGCTCCACAGAAATGCCCAAAGCTAGGCAGTAATCATTAAATGCTCGAGAACTGAATTCCGCGGCATTATCCATTCTGATGGTTTTTATCCTATACTCAGGATGATTTGCTCTCAATTTAATGGTTTGAGCAATTAGCTTTGCAAAGGCATGGTTCCTTGTTGATAGTAGACACACATTTGACCATCTCGTTGATGCATCAATTAGGGCCATGAAATATCTGAATGGTCGAGATAACGGTTGTATTGGACCACAAATATCTCCTTGAATGCGTTCAAGGAAATCAAGTGCCTCATCCTTTAATTTCACATAAGATGGACTTGTGATCAATTTCCAAGTTGCACATGCTGTGCATACAAAATCCGATGATTTTGGCAACTTTCTATCCGTTATGTTGTGTCCAACAGAACCATCAATAATTTTCCTCATCATCCCAATACCAGGATGACCCAGGCGACCATGCCAAATCTTGAACTTATCAAGATTCTGAAAAACTATCTTGTACGCCATATGCGTCTCTGGTTTAATGTATGTATAATACAACCCAGAAGATAGAGAAGGCAAATTCTCAAGGACTTCCTTTCGAAATCCCTTTTGCTGAGTTATGAGTAGGCATTCAGCCCCACTCTCTTCATTAGTTTCCACATGGAAACCATTTTTGCGGATATCCTTAAAACTCAGCAAGGTACGAGTAGAATCTGGATATAGTAGAGCATCCTGGATTACCAATTTAGTACCCATAGGGAGTGTAATTGTAGCTTGACCAGAACCAACAATTACCGTGTCTCGACCAACAATTGTCATGACACTTCCATTACTCTTCTTGAGTGTCTGGAAATATTTCATCTCCCTAAGTATCGTGTTAGTAGATGCACTATCCACTAAACACATTTCCTCCTCCATTGTATTATTCCTTGAAGTTCTATAGAGTAAAAGAACAAAGTTCACTATATAATCAAACTCTTATAGAATCAATACATACATTACAAACTATATATGTCTTGTACTTATTACAAGCCCTATGTCACACGACATAGAAAACACATTATGTCTAAGGACATAACTTATTTTACAACACATGTAATATGTCTAATAACATCATTACAATACTTAGACAAATGAGACTAAATCTGGTCTCCATATATGTCAGTAGAACCAAATTCCACTAGCATGTCATCGACATCTAGTATTGGATCTTCGACTTGCTGATTCTGCTCCTGGTTGTCCATGTTCAGAGAATCATCTCGAGAACCATCAACCATAGGGGTACCATCTTCATTTCCAGTGAAGTGTGCTTCATACTGGTTCCCCTGAGCCTTCTTGCCCTTTCCAATTGACTGTTGGTACAATTCCACCAAATGCTTTGAAGTGTCACACTTCTTTGCAATATGTTCCTTACAACCACATCTGAAGCAACCAGTGTTGCTAGCCCTTTCATTCTTCTTGAAAGAACCTTTGCCCTTTTGGACGCCATACTTATTCTGCTTCTCATTACGCTTCCACTTTCCATTGAATGTCCTACGGTTCTTTTTGGAACCATTGAACTTTTGAGTATTCTTAGAGTTGAAGTGTGATTCAGGTAGGGGCATCGTTCCTGTTGGACGAGCCAAATTGTTCTTCTCAAGAAGCTCATTATGCTTCTCTGCCTGAAGCAGCGAGTAAATCAACTCAAAATACTTCTTATACTTTTGCTGACGATACTGTTCAGCAAGTATCCTCATAGAAGGATGGAAAGTAGAAAGTGTCTTTTCAATAAGATCAGCATCAGAAACTGCACTATTGCAGAATCTTAGCTTGGAGTTGATCTTATGAACAGCAGAACTGTATGCAGCTACAGACTTAAAGTCTTGGAATCGGACTAGCGCCCATTCCCGTTGTGCTTCAGGCAACATCACCGCCCTTTGTTGATCATACCTCTCCTTTAAGGAGTTCCAGAGTGTCAGAGGGCTCTCCTCCATCAGATACTCTGTCTTTAGGTCAGGGTGAAGATGATGTCGAATGAAGTGCAACGCTGAATACCTTATTATGTCTGTTACAGATGAAGTCCCTTGGGCAGGTGTGGTTATAGCGGAATTGAGTCCCTTGGCCGTCAAATTGATTTTGACATCCATTGCCCATGTCAAATAGTTAGAACCATCGACGGCAAGTTCGGCAAACTCTTTTTTAGATATGTCAGCCATATCCTACATGAAATCATCATGCTTATTAATTTACTCTCATAGCAAATTAATTGTGTTGTAAATAAAACAATGCATGTACATTGATCAACATATAGCAATTGCCAAATTGCTGGAACATATACGTTGACATACATTGTACTTGTACAATACAGTAATACACACTAATTACTGAACAATACAATATAGTAATTTACACAAATTACTAAATAACTAGTCACAACTTCAAACTGCTAGTTAAAGAACTAAATATAAAAGGAAAAACAAAAAAAATGGTCCTGGGTCGCATACAGGGAGACCCAAACCAGTAGCACAGCCCACTGCTACAGTACTGCTACAGCTCATTTTTTTCTTCCTTTTCCCGGCTCAGAACGAGGCATGGGTCACAGCCCATCCGGCCTTTCGGCCCAACAGGCCCGGCGCCGCTTTGACCATCGCATAAAAGAGGGTGACGGTTAGGGTTTCCCCTACCGCCCCCAATCCTCTTTCCAAGCGGCGCGACCCTCCTCTGTTCCGGCCGCCGCGCCGGAAGCGCGCTCACCGGTGAGCCATCGACGGTGAAGGGATGAAGCCTTCCTCCTCTTCCAATGAGGGGGTGTAGTCAGGGATGTCCACCCTATTCTGGTGTCCGTTGGCGAGGCCGAGCGACACCGGGTTCCAGGCGCCCTGACGGCATCCAGGGCGACGGTCGACAGTGGCGACGGAGCGCCCGAAGAGAAGACGGCGTCTCGCGCCGGTGTCGGGCGGACCCGCACCGCCGCTCGTGCCAGCGACGTCCGTGGCAGGCGTCCCTCCTGCCCCGAAGAGGAAGATGCCCTGTTCGCCGGGGGGAGCAGGGGAGCAGCCAAATGCCCATGGTGCGCTGCTCGACCCCGGAGTGTCACTTGTTCCGGCAGCGGCGACCACGCCCGCGGTGGCCACGGCGCGTCCTAGAGTCGGGATGAAGACGAGGCCGTCGCCCCTGGCACTAGTGACGCGCGTTGGAGCCGGGCTGTAGCCGCGTGCAGGTACGTCGTGGACGATCTCCCGCTCCTCCTCCTCTGCCGGCAGACGTGTGCTACTGGAGAGAGCGGGGCACGGGCCATATCCGTGCACACGGCACCACCGTGGTGCGGATGGAGTGGCAACTGGAGGCTCTTGCACGCCCATCCCAGTGTTCTGTGGCGGTGGAGCATTCAGTCCAGCAACTAGCCCTGGGTCCAGACCCTGACGGTTGTCAACCGGCGTGGCCAGGCGTCGGTTCACCGGCATGGCGCGACGGCGTCGTCCAGCGGCCGCGTTATGGCAGCGTCCTCCAGCGAAGTTCTGGCGGCGGTTAATGCCAAGGCCAGAAACTGCTGGTGGTGCCCCCCATCGATGGCGGACAAACCGGCGGCGCTGCTCGGCAAGGAAATGGCGGCAACCTTCTTCCCAGAGAAGACCAAGGAGAAGGGAGGTGAGGGACGACATCCTCACCGTTCCAAGTCCTTCTCCGGCGAGTGCCTGTGTGTGGCCTGTCGCTCTCGCTAGGGAGACGTGCTGATAACGTGTGAAGAAACAGTGTGAATGAACAGTAATCAATCACTGTCGATGGATGTCGATGATGTACATATTTATATCCCTGAAAGGGACGGGTCGCACAGGCGCGACCTTTACAAGCGATGGATCGAAAGAACGCGTCCGTTACTATAGGACGTGACCCATCGGGAGAGGAACCGCACATCGGTTTTGCTAAGCAGAGATTTCCATTAATTAAACTAATTAATTAATCCTAACAGCCTATATACTGTGAGAGGCACTAAACTGCCAACATAGCTCCCTCCAACTTCCCTAAAAAAAGGCTCCCTCCAACTTCCCTAAAAAAAAAAGCTTCCTCCAACTAACTTGCGATGTTGAGGGATCTATGCCGGTCTGCATGAATAACCCACCGGCTGGAAGCTTTAGTATCTAAACTTTTGGACCACGCCAAAGAGTATCGTTGCAATATTCCGTACTCTGTAAAGAAATATAAGACCGTTTAGATTGGTATTACTAATATGGACTTGGTTAAAACGTCCACTCTAGCGACAGCTAGCAGGCATATCAAATTCTTAATCATACTACTTAGGGTTAACTACAATCATCGCATCAGCTATCTCAGCAATGTCAACGCTCCTAGTACTACTAGTAGTAGCTGTCGTCCATGCACATAGCCTGCCGGAACCAAGGCACGAAACCTGGCCAGTAGCCAATGCATGCGGCACACACAGTCGTGGTTGCCGGAGAGTACGCACAATTTGTCGGCGGTTTAACTATCAACGCTAGTGCTAGGGTTAAATTAGTACTTTGCAGGCTACGATCGCTAAGCTAGCTGGTGAAGGGTCAGTCGTCAGTCACCAGCAACTGATAAGCCCTCGTGGTCCGGCAACTACTGGCTAGTACTCCGTCAGTACATATACTGTACGAACCTAAGACACAATTATATATCAGTGGTCGGTGGAGATCGAGCAGCTTTTGCGAAACGAATCCGGGCCTGTTTGGTTCCAATAAGTCACCTGATTTATAAGTCAGGTGACTTAGAACCAGTGACTTATAAGTTATATCTGTTTGGTTGTCACCTGACTTATAAATCACCTTTTCACGTCTTCCCACACCAATCAACATCATGCAAGTGGCGGGACCCATGCAAAAGGGGATGAATTATAAGTTTTAAGTTGGGTGGAGCAACTTATGACTTATAAGTTGGGATGACTTATAAATTGGATTTGTTTGGTAAAATAAGTCACTTTTTGCACTTTTCGACTTATAAGTTGACGACTTATTTGAAACCAAACAGACCCTCAAGTTGATCTGCTGGTATTTAAACATCTTGACGGGGACACATCACAGATACGCGCTAACCTAACCTGAGCGCACAACGTACGGTTACGTGGCTGCTCGTACGTACGTGCTGATGGGGCATGCATGTGATCTGTTTGTCGGCCTTGTGGTTCTTTTGGTTTTTGCACGCGAGTGAGTAGTACGTAGCACTTTTCTGTTTACGGGTTGGAGTAGGTATTGCGATTCCAAGAAAGAAAAAAGAAGATGGTTGACTAACGGGCGTGCGAGTAGAGAGCACATGCTTCCAGTGTCGACGTCCTGAACACGGCGACGTATGGTCTCGACAACCTCGCCGATGATATTTTCACCGGCATCCGAGCCAAGAGTTATTATCGGCTGACGCAAAACGAGAATGCAAGGAAGTATGCTGGTACGCTAGGCCAACCTAAGGCATCCCTTCTCCGATGCTCCACTTTATACAGATGCTAAGGTTGTCAACTAAGTAAATATCTGATGTGGCATATTAATTAAGAAGAGAGAGTAGTGGTGATCCTAGAAAAAAACGATGCTAAGCGCGTGTATCTAGATGGAAACACAAATCTGAGTCTATACATAATTAAACGAAGGAAGGTTAGCAACAAAAACTAAGCACCTATGCATTGCGGAGTTCAGTTGATAAGACTTTGGTTGTAATGAGAGTATCATAGGTAGTATCATGCATGTCAACTAAGCAATTTTGATGAAGCGACATAGAATTAAACAAAGAAAAAGAGCCTTGAGTATCATATCATGATATCGTATCATATTAAATGATGTGCTATTTTGTGTCATGCTTGACAATAAATGTAGTCATGCATGATATCAACATATGATACCACGCGTCACAGATGTAGTATCATATACTAGTATCATGCATCTAATCTAAGCATCCATGCATTAATGTAATGACACTGGGGATCTGCAACGCTGACCCGCAAAACCAGACACTGCATCCATTCATGGACAGGGGGACAATCCATGGACACGGATACGGAAGTCGACCATCCAAAGCTAGCCACATACATTTTAAGCCAGATTTCAACTAATCAAATGAATTACATGCAAACCAGATGATTTTCATATAAACCAGACTTACATTTCGACATATTTTAACTAAACTATACCGGACTACGGGAAAACTAGTCTATAGCCGGCCGCGGCATATCTTCATTCTCGCGCCATGTGTTTCTAATGTCTGGCAGCCCATCATTGCCATACCGAGTGCCCAAGAGGGATATGCTTCAGTGCGAGGGGAAGACTGTTGGGATCGCTAGGTGCATCGGCTGCAAATTAAAATTCCTACGCTCAGAACATCCAAGAACATGCTATGAGAAATGGATCACGGATCGTTACCACTAGATGCACAGTGATATGCAGCGAAAGTAGAGTTGGGGCAGCGCGTCTCTAGAGTCGTCTCCTCCTCGTCGATATCTCAAGTAGCCATTTAGATCCCACGTACAGGTTCGCTGGAGCGGCGCAAGTGCACCGCCTCTAACGGCGCATCCGCGCATGCAGGAGGAACACCGTGCCGCGGACTACTAGGTCCAATCACACAGTCGACGGCGAGTGGAGGTGGCTACTTGCAACACATGCAAAGCCCTAGTGACGGCGCTGAAGTGATCAAACAAATGAGTGTGCCGCACCTCCACTATATACATACATCCGTTGCTGGCTCAACACTTGAGCCTCGCACGGATCCTAAAGCCAAAGTCTATTTGGTCTGGATCCGAGTCCGAGTAGGATCACATCAGACTCGTGGAGTCGGCTCCAGCTTCACAGGTTCATTCCCTTAAGCATGCAACCCCTTAGGTTCAAGTCGGCTTGGTCGCATGTGGGATCACCGTGTCATATGCTAGTCTAGTCGGCTGCGCATCCACACAGCCCTTTCGACTAGGGACCTTTTAGGACATTCATCATACAATGCATAGTCTCACAAACAAGTCATGTACTTGCTGATACACATCATTGATAATGTCCAAGGACTATCTTTATTCATAAACACATAGGAAATATCATCTTAGATGATTGCCTCTAAGGCATATCTCCAACAAAGACTAGCCTCCGCCTCTCCGAAGCACGGATCAAGGACGGTTTTTGGGCGGGCGAAGACGGTCGCCGTGGTCTATGCCTGTGACACCCTCGATTCAATCATACACTAATCATGCACGCAAATGTGTACGATCAAGATCAAGGACTCACGAGAAGATATCACAACACAACTCTATACACAAATTAAAATAATACAAGCTTTATATTACAAGCCAGGGGCCTCGAGGGCTCGAATACATAAGCTCGAAAACACAAGTGTCAGCGGAAGCAACAATATCTGAGTACAAACATAAGTTAGACAAGTTTGCCTTAAGAAGGCTAGCACAAAAGCAACATCGATCGAAAAGGCAAGGCCTCCTGCCTGGGAGCCTCCTAACTACTCCTGGTCATCGGCGGCCTCCACGTAGTAGTAAGCATCGGCGGTGGCATCTGGCTCCTGGGCTCCGTCATCTGGTTGCATCAGCCGGAAAGAAGAAGAAAGGGGGAAAAGGGGGAGCAAAGCAACCGTGAGTACTCATCCAAAGTACTCGCAAGCAAGGATCTACACTACATATGCAACATTATCAAAGGAAGACTGTATATGTGGACTGGGCTGCAGAAATGCCAGAATAGAGAGAAGGCCTAGTCCTATTGAAGACTAGCATCTTCTCGAACCCACCATCTTGCAGCAACAGGAGGGAGTAGAGTAGCATAAAGTAAAGTAGCAGTGGTGTTATCAACCTCGGCCGGAGATCCTTTCTCGACTCCCTGCGAGAAAGAAATCCTAGAGCCATACTATCCAGTTATCATCACAATCAAATCCTCATCACCATCCAGTTCTCATCACAAGTATCCAGTTCTAGTTGTATCGATCGGGATACAACTCAAAGTGTCAGTTACCGTAGGACAGGCTATCGATAGATGTTTTCTTCCCTGCAGGGGTGCACCAACTTACCCACCACGCTCGCTTAACTCCGGCCGGACACACTTTCCAGGGTCATGCCCGGCCTCGGCCAAACAATACGCCGCAACCCGACCTAGGCTTAATAGAGAGGCCAGCACACCAGACTAAACCTATGGTCCCAGGGGTCATGGGCCATCTCCCCGGGAACTCCTGCACGTTGCGAGGGGGCCGGTGAGCAGACCTAGCTACCTCCTTCAACAAGGCAGGCGCTTACGCAGTCCAACCCGGCGCGCGCCGCTCAGTCGCTGACGTCTACTAAGCTTCGGCTGATGTATACGATGCAGAACGCCCATACTATGCCCACGTGATGGTTAGTGCTATCAGGCCAGAGGCCCCTCGGATCAAATATCCAAATCGTAGTGCATTAGGAACGCGCGTAACAAGCAGAGAGTCACGAAAGATGTGACCCCGTTGCCCCGTCTCGAGGACTTGCGGCAAGGGCTAGGAATGCCCGGCCACGCCTCGTAATTATCTCGCGGGCACCCTCCAGGTCAACCCGACTCCACATCACTCGCAATTAAGCTCGCACGGGTACCCCTCAGGGTCGACCCGTCTTTCCAAGTAACAGTGGTAAAGTCCAAGTATCCGTGTGTCCAAACATTAAGGGGAAAACCCGAGGAATCACCCCCGGTGAATTCCACTCGATGTAATCATCAAGGTGAACGTAAGAGGATCCACCCTCGAGGTTCACACTTGAGGGGTTGCACGACAGAGCCGTATCGGAAGTGGTTAAGGAGGAAATCACCCTCGATGACCACGACCGAATAGCTACACTACAGGTTAACATCAGAAGTGTTGTAGAGGTCTCACCCTCGGCACTCAATAGTAACACTGCAGAGTCGAGCAACGAAGGGGCGTGATGTGATGTGAGGTGTCGGGTCCTTGTCTTCGAACCCATTGATCGGGTCTTTTGATAATCCAACGGGGCAGTCGAGTCAAGTGGGGGGGGGGGGAGGTCACTGATGGGTCTCTAACCAACCTATACTAAGCAGTTTAGGATAAGCAGGTAAGGTACAACAGTAGGTACAAAAGCAGGCTATGCATCAGAATAGGTGCAAACAATAACAGTAGCAAAATCTAATGCAAGCATGAGAGAATGGAATGGGCGATATCGGGATGATCAAAGGGGGGGCTTGCCTGGTTGCTCTGGCAAGGAGGGGTCATCGTCGACGTAGTCGATCACAGGGGCGGCATCAGTCTCGGGGTCGACCGGAGAGAAGAGGGGGAAAAATAGTAAATATAAAGCAGACATAGCATCACAAAGCGTAACATGGCAATATGTTGTGCTGGGTGTGACCTAACGCATGGCTACACGATATAGGTGAAGGGGGAATTCAACCGGGAATGTATTCCCGGTTCCGGACCCGTGTCACACAGATGACCGGAGGGGAAAATGTTCCATGTTCAGCATGCTAGAGGCATGTGACAGCTGAACGGACCGCATTTTCAGATTTGTTGGATTTTTATGAGCAACTTTCATATAGAAAACATTTTCATCCGAGTTACAGATTAGTTTATATGAATTTTCTAAGTTTTAAACATACTCTGGAATTTTTTAAAATTAATAGAAAAGGAATATGACGTCAGCATGACGCCATGCTGACATCAGCAAGTCAACAGACCCGCTGACTGTTCAAACTGACCAATAGGTCCCACCAGTCAGCCTCTCTTACGTAACAGAGTTTATTTCAAACTAATCTGGGGTTATTTAGCTACTGGGCCCCACATGTCAGTGACTGGTTAGGTTAACTAATTAGTTTTATTTATAAAACCGGTTTAGTTAATCTAATTACGTGGTGGGGCCCGCATGTCAGTGTCACAGAGAAGCCCAGTCAGCATGTTGACTGGTCAAACCAGTCAACAGGGACCCGTGGGGCCCAGCGTCAGTGGCACAGATGGCCCACCTGCCAGGCCACGTCGGCGACGGTGCCGGAGACAGCTCCGGCGACCAAAAACGACGGCGGCGCGCTCGGGAGGTGGTCGGGTTATGCGCACAGGGCGCCGTTTGTAGCGCGACCGGGCCCGTTCGAACAAGAAGACGACGAGGAGGCGATCTGGGTTGGTGGGAGAGGCTGCGGTGGTCGGGAACGTCGACGGCGAGCGGCGAGGCGGACGCCGGACTCTGGTCGTCGTCGGGATCGGGGCTGGGGGCACGAGAGGGCGAGAGGAAGGGCTCGCCGGGCTCTTGGGAACACCAGGAGCACGACGGAGGGCTCAGATGGGGGCCATGGCAGCGGTGGCCACGGCGGTGACGCAACAGAGCGACGGTGAGCTATGGCAGTTGCGGCGAGCGAGCTAGAGAGGGAGGCGGCCTACGTGACATAAGGGAGAGGGGGATGAGCTCACCTTGCGGCACGCACGGTGGCCCTCGGAGGCTTAGTAGCAGCAGAGACGTCGCCGGAGTCGAAGGGGATCGCCGGAGCAGATGCGGAAGGAGGGCGGCTCGATCCGCTGCCTGCGGTGCTCCCCGGCTTGCGCTCATGGACGGGGACGAGGAAGTCGACAACGGTGGAGCTTCTGGACAGGTCGGCGAGGCGAACGGGTCCCGGTGGCCGCGAGGACGGGCGAGGCACGGCAGCGACTGCGTCGGCCTCCTCTCTAGAACGAAGGAGTGGGAGAGGGAGAGGCGGAGAGGGCGAGGGGGTTCGGAGTGTGGGTGGAGGTAGGTGGGGAGGAGGTCGAGGCATCGAGGGGAGGGGTCGACCTTATCCTCCTCGTCGACGGCGAGGTGGTTCGGCGGGGACGGCGCCCCTGTAGCGGCGCGCACCAGGGGAACAGGAAGGGGGCGCGGTGCGGGGAGCTGGGCCGGCTGGTTGAGGTGGGCCGAGGCCCATGGGGGGGGGGCACGGTGGCCAGCTGGGCCAGTCGGCCCAGTTGAGGGGGGGGGGGCTTTTCCTTTTCTTTGTTTTTTTGTTTTTCTTTTCCAGCAGCTTTTGCATTTTCTTTTTGCCACAATTGACTTTGCAAAATTATGCCACTGGCCAAAACAATCTCAAAGAATTAAAGTGCACTGCCTCAAAAAGGTTGGGAGGCTTTTGGAATAGTTGCCAATTTTATAAATTAAAAAGGGCATTTAATTTATTGCTTAGGTCACTGTTTTAAGTAGTTTAGGCCACTTAAACCCTTTGCAAATGTTGGTTCACCACCAATATTAGTTGTGGATTATTTGGCACATGATGAACATTTTTGTGTTCATGTCTGAGCATTTTGAATTTCACTCATAACTTTAAATTGAATTCAACTGGAATGTGAAAGAGTATGAGACAAAAATGATCAGGCACATGTTTAGCAAAACAATTAACTTAACCCCAGGGGTTACTGTAGCATCATTACACCGGGGGTGTTACAACTCTCCTCCTCTAAAAGAAATTCTCATCCCGAGAATTAAGAGGTAGAAGGGAACAGGTCGGGGTATTCAGCACGGAGGTTATCCTCGCGTTCCCAAGTGGCTTCGTCCTTAGAATGATTTGACCATTGCACCTTGAGGAACTTGGTAACCTTCTGGCATGTTCAACGTTCAGGTTCTTCAAGAATGCAGATCGGATGCTCCTTGTATGTGAGATCATCTTGAATTTCAATCAATTCCGGATCCACTTCACGTTCCGGATCCTTGAAGCATCGACGAAGTTGCGACACGTGGAAGACGTCATGAACATGAGAGAACTGAGGTGGCAACTCCAGTTGATAAGCCACCAGTCCACGACGGGCCAGAATGCGGAAAGGACCAATGTAGCGCGGAGCTAGCTTGCCCTTGACTCCGAACCAATGAGTGCCTCTCAAAGGAGTGACACGCAGATAAGCTTGTTCACCAGGTTGATAAGTTGAACCCTAGTGTTTCCGGTCATAGTTGCTCTTCTGGCGGGACTGGGCCGCCTTGAGATTATCCCGGACAATGCGAACTTGCTCTTCAGCTTGTTGAATAATGTCTGGACCAATGAGTGCCCGTTCCCCAGTTTCTGACCAATTCAGAGGGGTTCGGCACTTACGTCCATAGAGCACTTCGAAGGGTGCCATCTTCAAGCTGGCTTGATAGCTGTTGTTATAAGAGAATTCCGCATAAGGGAGAGATTCTTCCCACTTCTTGCCAAAAGAAATAACACAAGCTCGAAGCATGTCTTCAAGAATTTGATTGACTCGCTCGACTTGGCCTTGGGATTGGGGATGATAAGCAGTGCTCCAGGTAATATGAGTTCCCATTGCCTCTTGGAAACTATCCCAGAACTTTGAAGTGAATAAACTGCCACGGTCTGAACTGATCTCCTTCGGAATTCCATGGAGTGACACAATTCTGGAGATATACAAGTTTGCTAATTGACTAGCAGTGATTGTCTCCTTGACTGGTAGAAAGTGAGCAACTTTCGAGAATTGGTCAATGACAACAAAGATAGCATCGTTACCTTTATGAGACTTGGGAAGTCCAGTGACGAAGTCCATTTGAATCTTATCCCACTTCCATTCCGGAATCAGAAGTGGTTGTAGAAGTCCAGCCGGTTTCTGATGTTCTGCTTTGATGCGACGGCAAACATCACATTCTTCGATATATCGAGCAATGTCTTGCTTCATTTTAGACCACCAGTACTTCTGACGGATGTCTAGATACATCTTGGTACTTCCCAGATGAATAGAGAGAGGGGTGTCAGGCTCTTCTTTCATCACCTTCTTTGTCATAAGCTCGAACCGGGGTACTACAATGTGATCTCTGAAGTATAAGGTTCCATCTTCACCAAGTGAGAAATCTCTGGATTTCTCTAAGGCAAGATCCTTTTTCATCAAATCAACGTGAGCATCTTTGGCTTGAGCAGACTTAATTGATTTTAGAAGAGTTGGTTCCAGTACAAGGTTATTCAGAGAACCCTGTGGAACTACTTGAAGGTTTAGCTTGCATAGCTCTTCATAAAGGCGGGGTTGAGCTTTGTAGACCATGTGATTATTGCAATAAGACTTGCGGCTCAGGGCATCAGCCATTACATTAGCCTTACCAGGGATATAAGATATACCGCAGTTGTAGTCCGCAATAGCTTCCATCCACCGCTGCTGATGGAGGTTTAGATCTGGTTGAGTAAACAGGTACTTCAGACTCGGATGATCAGTGAAGATCTCGCAACGATTACCGAGAAGGTACTATCGCCATAGCTTCAATGCAAAGATAACCGCTGCAAGCTCAAGGTCATGAACTGGGTAGTTTTCCTCGTGAGGACGCACTTGACGGGAAGCATAAGCAATCACCCTGCGCTCTTGCATTAGAACACAGCCTAATCCTTGACGTGAAGCGTCACAATAGATGACGAAGTCCTTGCGAGAATCAGGAGGAGCAAGCACTGGGGCAGAAGTCAGCTTGTCCTTGAGTGCCTGGAAACTTTCCTGACATTTGTCTGTCCAGTCGAACTTAACGCCTTTGTGAAGAAGATTAGTCAGTGGCTTGGCGATCTTGGAGAAATTTTCAAAAAAGCGGCGACAATAGCTGGCTAGTCCGAGAAAGCTTCTGTCTTGCTTGACAGTCTTCGGAGGGGTCCAGTCAAGAATAGCCTGAACGCGCTCTGGGTTGATGGCAGTACCATCCTTAGAGATGACATGACCAAGGTAGGTGACTTCGGGCAACCAGAATTCACACTTGGAATACTTGGCATAAAGTTGATGCTCTCGAAGCTTCTCCAGAACAAGGCGAAGATGTTTAGCATGTTCTTCTTTATTCTTCGAATATACCAGGATATCATCCAGATAGACTACGACGAACTTGTCGAGGTAATCCATGAATATATAGTTCATCAGACGAGAGAATGTAGCTGGAGCATTGGTTAAACCGAATGACATGACGGTGTACTCGTAAGAACCATAACGAGTGACGAAGGCGGTCTTTGGAATATCCTCTTCACGAACACGGGTCTGGTGGTAACCCAACCTCAAGTCGAGTTTAGAGAATATCGATGAACCAGCAAGTTGATCATACAGATCATTGATCCGAGGAAGGGGATATTTGTTTTTGAATTGTAGCTTGGTTGATAGGACGGTAGTCTTGGACCAAACGGTTCGTACCGTCCTTCTTCTTAACGAAGATAGAAGGTGCTCCCCAAGCAGAGGAACTTGGACGAATGAAACCCTTGCAAAGAGATTTGTCGATTTCCTCCTTAAGTTCTAGGAGTTCATGAGGTGGCATCTTGTAGGGTCGTTTAGCAATAGGAACGGCGCCTGGTTTCAAATCGATGACGAACTCAACAACCCGGGCAGGGGGTATTCCTGGAAGTTCTTCTGGAAATACGTCTTGGAAGTCGCGAACGACTGGAATCTTTTCAATTCCCTCAAGAGGTGCCGCGTTCAACGCATTCAAAGCATAAAGTCGAGCTTCAGCATTTTGAACCAGACGAGCATTGTAGCTTACTATCTCATCTGAAGGGTGCAGAAGGTGGACTGTTTTAGTGGCACAAACGATAGACGCCGTATGTGCTTTCAACCAATCCATTCCTAGAATGAGGTCAATATTGGAGGACTTCAGAATAATGGGAGAGGTATGGAACTCTAATCCTTCAATCTCAATGAGGACGTTGTGGCTAACCATGGTGGTTCGACATTGGCCCGCGGGGGTGTTTACCACAAATGGAATGTGCATCTCTTCGTATTTAATGCCATGCCTGAATGCAAAATCTTCTGACATGAATGAATGTGATGCTCCTGAATTGAATAAAATAGAAGCCGGTACTGAATTAACAAGGAGAGTACCCATCACAGTGGCAGGCTGGTCTTGAGCTTCATTTAGATCAACATGATTAGCCTGACCATGACCATAAGGTCTGGCATTGTTGTTATGAGGCTGATTGTTATGACCAGTAGAAGGCAGAGCCAGCTGATCCTGATTCTGAGGGCATTTCCTGGAGCGGTGACCTGGAAGGCCACACTTGAAGCATAGACCATCATTGGGATTGGGAGCAGAAGCTTGGGGTGGTACAACCCGTAGGGGCTGCCTCTGCGGTGGAGGAGGCAGACGAGGTGCAACATAGGACTGTCTTGGTGCAGGTGCAGTTGGACGATACATGCTGTGGGGAATCCATATCCGACGCTTCTGCGCTGACGGGCCCGAAGATGAGCCAACGTCGCGACTACGCCTAAGGGATCCCTGGTGTTCCTGAAGACCAGTCTCAACCTGAATAGCCTTGTTCACCAAGGTGGCAAAGTCGGCAAAGTCATGAACGAGCAATGCTAGCTTGATATCAGGGTGAAGTCCATCACGAAACTTCTCTTGCTTACGAACATCAGTTGCAATGTCATCTTCAGCATAACGTGACAAGTCCAGAAGTTCCCGTTGATAAGCATCTACAGACTTGTTGTCTTGGATGAGGTTGCGGAACTCTCGCTTCTTCCTGTCCATGGTTCCCTGAGGAATGAAACGGGCACGGAAGGCAGCTTGGAAATCCGGCCAAGTAATGACCGTTCCAGCAGG
Source organism: Triticum aestivum (assembly GCF_018294505.1). Lineage (NCBI taxonomy): Eukaryota > Viridiplantae > Streptophyta > Magnoliopsida > Poales > Poaceae > Triticum > Triticum aestivum. The sequence continues at coordinate 482,120,739 of NC_057813.1, read as the reverse complement.
TAGGGTACGCCTGTGGCTGTCCCACCATTGAGCAGCAGGACCCTTCAGGAAGAAGGATGCGAAGGTTACATAGCTGGCAGGGGCAACACTAGCAGACTCCATTTCATATGTGATGTTGCGGAGCCAGTCATCAGCATCAAGGGGTTGAGTTGAGCTACGGTAAATAGTTGGGTTGAGGCGCATGAAGTCCTGCAGAGTTACTGGGGTTGGCTGTTGATTCATGTTCGGACGAGGAAACTGAGCCATCATTCCTTCCATGAACTGGCGATTCAACTCAAACTGTTGCATCATTCCAGCAAAGAATTCAGGCGGTGGTGGATCATTGGCACCACGGCCACGACCAGCGGGTCTAACCATCCTGCTGACATGTAACAGGGGGTAGTTCAGCATTGAGAATTTGCAAAGACAAGGATCATTCATGATGAAGCATTCATAAGGAAAGATGTACGATGGATTCCACTTCGTAGTCAACACGACAGGTGTGTGTACTATTCAAGAGGCTATTCTAAGGAATAACTATGGCTTTATCCAACTTCGGGGTGAATGTGGTCACGGGATCCTAATGTTAGTAAATTCGTTTAACCCGAGTAGAAGAGAGTTCAGAGTCCCAGAGTATAGACGAGGAGTAAAAGATGCTAATACCACCCAATGGCGACGTGGGACCGTAAGCCACACAACCAATGTTAGTAAAAGTTTTTCGGTGACTAGACTCAACTTCGGCCAAGGAGTTGGAAAGGGGCTACCTACAGGTAGTCGGCTCTGATACCAACTTGTGACACCCTCGATTCAATCGTACACTAATCATGCACGCAAATGTGTACGATCAAGATCAAGGACTCACAGGAAGATATCACAACACAACTCTATACACAAATTAAAATAATACAAGCTTTATATTACAAGCCAGGAGCCTCGAGGGCTCGAATACATAAGCTCGAAAACACAAGAGTCAGCAGAAGCAACAATATCTGAGTACAGACATAAGTTAGACAAGTTTGCCTTAAGAAGGCTAGCACAAAAGCAACATCGATCGAAAAGGCAAGGCCTCCTGCCTGGGAGCCTCCTAACTACTCCTGGTCATCGGCGGCCTCCACGTAGTAGTAAGCATCGGCGGTGGCATCTGGCTCCTGGGCTCCGTCATCTGGTTGCATCAGCCGGAAAGAAGAAGAAAGGGGGAAAAGGGGGAGCAAAGCAACCGTGAGTACTCATCCAAAGTACTCGCAAGCAAGGATCTACACTACATATGCAACATTGTCAAAGGAAGGCTGTATATGTGGACTGGGCTGCAGAAATGCCAGAATAGAGAGAAGGCCTAGTCCTATCGAAGACTAGCATCTTCTCGAACCCACCATCTTGCAGCAACAGGAGGGAGTAGAGTAGCATAAAGTAAAGTAGCAGTGGTGTTATCAACCTCGGCCGGAGATCCTTTCTCGACTCCCTGCGAGAAACAAATCCCAGAGCCATACTATCCAGTTATCATCACAATCAAATGCTCATCACCATCCAGTTCTCATCACAAGTATCCAGTTCTAGTTGTATCGATCGGGATACAACTCCAAGTGTCCGTTACCGTAGGACAGGCTATCGATAGATGTTTTCTTCCCTGCAGGGGTGCACCAACTTACCCACCACGCTCGCTTAACTCCGGCCGGACACACTTTCTAGGGTCATGCCCGGCCTCGGCCAAACAATACGCTGCAACCCGACCTAGGCTTAATAGAGAGGCCAGCACGCCGAACTAAACCTATGCCCCCAGGGGTCATGGGCCATCTCCCCGGGAACTCCTGCACGTTGCGAGGGCGGCCGGTGAGCAGACCTAGCTACCTCCTTCAACAAGGCAGGCGCTTACACAGTCCAACCCGGCGCGCGCCGCTCAGTCGCTGACGTCTACTAAGCTTCGGCTGATGTATACGACGCAGAACGCCCATACTATGCCCACGTGATGGTTAGTGCTATCAGGCCAGAGGCCCCTCGGATCAAATATACAAATCGTAGTGGATTAGGAACGCGCGTAACAAGCAGAGACTCACGAAAGATGTGACCCCGTTGCCCCGTCTCGAGGACTTGCGGCAAGGGCTAGGAATGCCCGGCCACGCCTCGTAATTATCTCGCGGGCACCCTCCAGGTCAACCCGACTGCACATCACTCGCAATCAAGCTCGCGCGGGTACCCCTCAGGGTCGACCCATCTTTCCAAGTAACAGTGGTAAAGTCCAAGTATCCGTGTGTCCAAACATTAAGGGGAAAACCCGAGGAATCACCCCCGATGAATTCCACTCGATGTAATCATCAAGGTGAACGTAAGAGGATCCACCCTCGAGGTTCACACTTGAGGGGTTGCACGACAGAGCCGTATCGGAAGTGGTTAAGGAGGAAATCACCCTCGATGACCACGACCGAATAGCTACACTACAGGTTAACATCAGAAGTGCTGTAGAGGTCTCACCCTCGGCACTCAATAGTAACACTGCAGAGTTGAGCAACGAAGGGGCGTGATGTGACGTGAGGTGTCGGGTCCTGGTCTTCGAACCCGTTGATCGGGTCTTTTGATAATCCAGCGGGGCAGTCGAGTCAAGTGGGGGGGGGAGGTCACTGATGGGTCTCTAACCAACCTATACTAAGCAGTTTAGGATAAGCAGGTAAGGTACAACAGTAGGTACAAAAGCAGGCTATGCATCAGAATAGGTGCAAACAATAACAGTAGCAAAATCTAATGCAAGCATGAGAGAATGGAATGGGCGATATCGGGATGATCAAAGGGGGGGCTTGCCTGGTTGCTCTGGCAAGGAGGGGTCGTCGTCGACGTAGTCGATCACAGGGGCGGCATCGGTCTCGGGGTCGACCGGAGAGAAGAGGGGGGGAAACAATAAATATAAAGCATACATAGCATCACAAAGCGTAACATGGCAATATGTTGTGCTGGGTGTGACCTAACGCATGGCTACACGATATAGGTGAAGGGGGAATTCAACCGGGATTGTATTCCCGGTTCCGGACCCGTGTCACACAGATGACCGGAGGGGAAAATGTTCCATGTTCAGCATGCTAGAGGCATGTGACACCTGAACGGACCGCATTTTCAGATTTGTTGGATTTTTCTGAGCAACTTTCATATAGAAAACATTTTCATCCGAGTTACATATTAGTTTATATGAATTTTCTAAGTTTTAAACATACTCTGGAATTATTTAAAATTAATAGAAAAGGAATATGACGTCAGCATGACGCCATGCTGACATCAGCAAGTCACCAGACCCGCTGACTGGTCAAACTGACCAATAGGTCCCACCAGTCAGCCTCTCTTACGTAACAGAGTTTATTTCAAACTAATCTGGGGTTATTTAGCTACTGGGCCCCACATGTCAGTGACTGGTTAGGTTAAGTAATTAGTTTTATTTATAAAACCGGTTTAGTTAATCTAATTACATGGCGGGGCCCGCACGTCAGTGTCACAGAGAAGCCCAGTCAGCATGTTGACTGGTCAAACCAGTCAACAGGGACCCGTGGGGCCTAGCGTCAGTGGCACAGATGGCCCACCTGCCAGGCCACGTCGGCGACGACGCCGGAGACAGCTCCGGCGACCAAAAACGATGGCGGCACGCTCGGGAGGTGGTCGGGTTACGCGCACAGGACGCCGTTTCTAGCGCGACCGGGCCCGTTCGAACGAGAAGACGACGAGGAGGCGATCTGGGGTGGTGGGAGAGGCCGCGGTGGTCGGGAACGTCGACGGCGAGCGGCGAGGCGGACGCCAGACTCTGGTCGTCGTCGGGATCGGGGCTGGGGGCACAAGAGGGCGAGAGGAAGGGCTCGCCGGGCTCCTGGGAACACCAGGAGCACGACGGAGGGCTCAGATGGGGGCCATGGCAGCGGTGGCCACGGCGGTGACGTAGCAGAGCGACGGTGAGCTATGGCAGTTGCGGCGAGCGAGCTAGAGAGGGAGGCGGCCTACGTGAGAGAAGGGAGAGGGGGAGGAGCTCACCTTGCGGCACGCACGGTGGCCCTCGGAGGCTTAGTAGCAGCAGAGATGTCGCCGGAGTCGAAGGGGATCGCCGGAGCAGAGGCGGAAGGAGGGCGGCTCGATCCGCTGCCTGCGGTGCTCCCCGGCTTGCGCTCGTGGATGGGGACGAGGAAGTCGACGACGGTGGAGCTTCTGGACAGGTCGGCGAGGCGAACGGGTCCCGGTGGCCGCGAGGACGGGCGAGGCACGGCGGCGACCACGTCGGCCTCCTCTCCAGAACGAAGGAGTGGGAGAGGGAGAGGCGGAGAGGGCGAGGGGGTTCGGGGCGTGGGTGGAGGTAGGTGGGGAGGAGGTCGAGGCGTCGAGGGGAGAGGTCGACCTTATCCTCCTCGTCGACGGCGAGGTGGTTCGGCGGGGACGGCGCCCCTGTAGCGGCGCGCACCAGGGGAACAGGAAGGGGGCACGGTGCGGGGAGCTGGGCCGGCTGGTTGAGGTGGGCCGAGGCCCATGGGGGGGGGGTACGGTTGCCAGCTGGGCCAGTCAGCCCAGTTGAGGGGGGGGGTACGGTTGCCAGCTGGGCCAGTCAGCCCAGTTGAGGGGGGGGGCTTTTCCTTTTCTTTGTTTTTTTGTTTTTCTTTTCCAGCAGCTTTTGCATTTTCTTTTTGCCACAATTGACTTTGCAAAATTATGCCACTGGCCAAAACAATCTCAAAGAATTAAAGTGCACTGCCTCAAAAAGGTTGGGAGGCTTTTGGAATAGTTGCCAATTTTATAAATTAAAAAGGGCATTTAATTTATTGCTTAGGTCACTGTTTTAAGTAGTTTAGGCCACTTAAACCCTTTGCAAAAATGTTGGTTCACCACCAATATTAGTTGTGGATTATTTGGCACATGATGAACATTTTTGTGTTCATGTCTGAGCATTTTGAATTTCACTCATAACTTTAAATTGAATTCAGCTGGAATGTGAAAGAGTATGAGACAAAAATGATCAGGCACATGTTTAGCAAAACAATTAACTTAACCCCAGGGGTTACTATAGCATCATTACACCGGGGGTGTTACAATGCCCCTACTCACCGAGCAAGTCACCGGCTGTGTTACCCGGTGACGCGGTGGTGCTGGCCTTCACGGGACCAAAGCGGCGGCGACCTCCCATGATCTAGTTTTTCTTGCTATTCTCGGTGGCTACCGGACGTGTCGGCCATGGGCGTTGCTTCTTTCCTGACATGACTGATGTGTTGCCACCATTGCTCACAACGGATTTGTCGGGAGACAATGATGGCCAGCTTGGACGAGCAAGGAGAGGCTGGTGATGACGATGGCGCTGGATCCGGAATCTTTGCCGGCAAGCCTACCGGTATCGGGCTGGCTCGTTGGGAAACCAAGGCCACCGCAATGCCAGAGGCCATGGCGGATGTTGTACAGGGAGGAGATGGCGAGCGGTGGTGAGCTGTGGTTCTTGCTAGACGGCTGGCCATGTTTATATAGTGGCTGATGCGAGGAGCCAGTTGAAGAGGTGTTTAATGTCGGTCGGCACAAAAATGAACGTGTGGCGCTCGGGGCGCCGGAGTAGGTTCCTCTACATACGCGGCAGTTTAATGGGGGTAGGCGGGAAGACGTATGTCGTTCCAATGCAAAGAGAAGGCATGCACTCTGGATAGTGCTCTTGGCCGACGAGCCGCTTCAATGCGGGCTCCAGTGAGCTGTCGCGTCCACTCTTGGCCCGCATGAATGTGGGCAGCTAATTTCAGGAGGGAAAGTGTGCGGGCGCGTTAGGTTTTTTTGGTGGGCCACGGTTGTCAGACACGGGCATGGCAACGATCTGAACTCGCACAAAGTCCCTCGGTTTGTTTTCGGTCTGTGGGAAAAATCACGTCTCGACCGGTCGGCGGATCGATACAGCCCCGTGTTGAATGGCAAAACTATTGGGTAACGTAGCATGTAATTTCAAAAATTTCCTACGCTCACGCAATATCTATCTAGGAGATGCATAGCAACAAGAGGGGGAGAGTGCGTCCACGTACCCTCGTAGACCGAAAGTGGAAGCGTTATATTAACGCGGTTGAGGTAGTCGAACATGAAGGAAATATGCTCTAGAGGCAATAATAAAGTTATTATTTATTTCCTTATTTCATCATAAATGTTAATTATTCATGCTAGAATTGTATTAACCGGAAACATAATACATGTGTGAATACATAGACAAACATAATGTCACTAGTATGCCTCTACTTGACTAGCTCATTAATCAAAGATGGTTAAGTTTCCTGACCATAGACATGAGTTGTTATTTGATTAACGGGATCACATCATTAGGAGAATGATGTGATTGACTTGACCCATTCTGTTAGCTTGGCACTTGATCGTTTAGTATGTTGCTACTGCTTTCTTCATGACTTATACATGTTTCTATGGCTATGAGATTATGCAACTTCCGTTTATCGGAGGAACACTTTGTGTGCTACCAAACGTCACAACGTAACTGGGTGATTATAAAGGAGCACTACAGGTGTCTACGAAGGTACATGTTGGGTTGGCGTATTTCGAGATTAGGATTTGTTACTCCGATTGTAGGAGAGGTATCTCTGGGCCCTCTCGGTAATGCACATCACTATAAGCCTTGCAAGCAATGTAGCTAATGAGTTACTTACGGAATGATGCATTACGTAACGAGTAAAGAGACTTTCCAATAACAAGATTGAACTAGGTATTAAGATACCGACGATCAAATCTAGGGCAAGTAGCATACCGATGACAAAGGGAACAACGTATGTTGTTATACGGTTTGACCGATAAAGATATTCGTAGAATATGTGGGAGCCAATATGATCATCTAGGTTCCGCTATTGGTTATTGACCGGAGACATGTCTCGGTCATGTCTACATTATTCTCGAACCCATAGGATCCGCACGCTTAAGGTTTCGATGACAGTTATATTATGAGTTTATGAGTTTTGATGTACCAAAGGAGTTCTGAGTCCCGGATAAAATCGGGGACATGACGAGGAGTCTCAAAATGGCCGAGACGTAAAGATCGATATATTGGACGACTATATTCGGACTTCGGAAAGGTTTCGAGTGATTCGGGTATTTTTCGGAGTACCGGTGAGTTACGGGAATTCGCCGGGGAGTATATGGGCCTTATTGGGCCATACAGGAATAGAGGAGAGAGGCCAAAAGGAAGGAGGTCTGCGCCCCCCCTCTAGTCCGAATTGGACAAGGGGCGCAGCCCCCTTTTCCTTCTTCCTCTCCCCCTCTTTCCCCTTCTCCTACTCCAACAAGGAAGGAGGGAGTCCTGCTCCCGGTGGGAGTAGGACTCCCCTTGGCGCGCCCCCTCCTAGGCCGGCCGCCCCCTCCCTCCTTGCTCCTTTATATACAGGGGCAGGAGGGCACCTCTAGGCATAACAACAATTGATTATTGATCTCTTAGCCGTGTGCGGTGCCCCCCTCCACCATAGTCCTCCTTGATAATATTGTAGCGGTGCTTAGGCGAAGCCCTGCGACGGTAGAACATCAAGATCGTCACCACATCGTCGTGCTGACGGAACTCTCCCTTGACACTCGGCTGGATCGGAGTTCGAGGGACGTCATCGAGCTGAACATGTGGTAGAACTCAGAGGTGCCGTAGTTTCGGTGCTTGATCGGTCGGGCCGTGAAGATGTACGACTACATCAACCGCATTGTCATAACGCTTCCGCTTTCGGTCTACGAGGGTACGTGGACAACAATCTCCCCACTCGTTGCTATGCATCACCATGATCTTGCGTTTGCGTAGGAAATTTTTGAAATTACTACGTTCCCCAACAGTGGCATCCGAGCCGAGGTTTTATGCGTTGATGTTATATGCACGAGTAGAACACAAGTGAGTTGTGGGGGATACAAGTCATACTGCTTACCGGCATGTCATACTTTGGTTCGGCGGTATTGTTGGATGAACCGGCCCGGACCGACATCACGCGTACGCTTACGCGAGACTGGTTCTACCGACGTGCTTTGCACACAGGTGATTGGAGGGTGTTAGTTTCTCCAACTTTAGTTGAACCGAGTGTGGCTACACTCGGTCCTTGCGAAGTTTAAAACAACACTAACTTGACGAACTATCGTTGTGGTTTTGATGCATAGGTAAGAACGGTTCTTGCTCAGCCCGTAGCAGCCACGTAAAATTTGCAACAACAAAGTAGAGGATGTCTAACTTGTTTTTGCAGGGCATGTTGTGATGTGATATGGTCAAGACATGATGAGATATAAGTTGTTGTATGAGATGATCATGTTTTGTTGAAGTTATCGACAACTGGCAGAAGCCCTATGGTTGTCTCTTTGTTGCATAAGATGCAAGTGCCAAATAATTGCTTTACTTTATCGCTATGCGATAGCAATAGTTGCAAGAGCAATAGTTGGCGAGACGACGACCATGTGATGACACATTGATATAGATCAAGATGATGAAGATCATGGTGTCATGCCGGTGACGATAAAGATCATGACAGTACTTTGGAGATGGAGATCAAAGGCGCAAGATGATCATGGCCATATCATGTCACATATTTTAAGTGCATATGATGTTTATCTGTTATACATCTTATTCTGTTTTGTTTGACGGTAGCTTTATAAGATGATCTCTCACTAAATTTCAAGGTATAAGTGTTCTCCCTGAGTATGCACCGTTGCGAAAGTTCTTCGTGCTGAGACACCACGTGATGATCGGGTGTGATAGGCTCTACGTTCAAATACAACGGGTGCAAAATAATTGCGCACGCGGAATACTCAGATTAAACTTGACGAGCCTAGCATATACAGATATGGCCTCGGAACACGGAGACCAAAAGGTCGAACGTGAATCATATAGTAGATATGATCAACATAGTGATGTTCACCATTGAAAACTACTCCATCTCACGTGATGATCGGACATGGTTTAGTTGATTTGGATCACGTGATCACTTAGATGATTCGAGGGATATCTATATAAGTGGGAGTTCTTAAGTAATACTCCCTCCGTTCCTTGATATAAGGTGTATAGATTTTTGAATTTTTTTCCAAAATATAAGGTGTATTGGGTTGCACCACTCGTTTGGATAATTATTTTAGGGATTTGGTTACATTTCCTTATATGAGGCAAACTCCTCTATTTTCTCATGTCAATTAGTCAGGTGAAATCTCGCCAAAAACTTGTGAAATTTTCCGTCCATGTGCGTTCTTTAATTTCCGTGCCAAAAACTATACACCCTATATTTAGGAACAGAGGGAGTATGATTAATTGAACTTTAATTTATCATGACTTAGTCCTGGTAGTATTTTGCAAATTATGTTGTAGATCAATAGCTCGAGTTGTTGTTTCCCTATGTTTTTTGCTTCCCTATGTTTTTATATGTGTTCCTAGAGAAAACTAAGTTGAAAGATGTTAGTAGCAATGATGCGGACTTGGTCCGTGGTATGAGGTTTATCCTCATTGCTGCACAGAAGAATTATGTCCTTGATGCACCACTAGGTGATAGACCTATTGCAGGAGCATATGCAGACGTTATGAACGTTTGGCTAGATCAATATGATGACTACTTGATAGTTTTGTGCACCATGTTTTATGGCTTAGAACCGGGACTACAAAAACGTTTTTGAAATGTCATGGAACATATAAGATGTTTCAAGAGATGAAATTGGTATTTCAGACTCATGCCCGTGTCAAGAGGTATGAGACCTCTGACAAATACTGCGCCTAAAAGATGGAGGAGAATAACTCAACTAGTGAGCAAGTACTTAGATTGTCCGAGTACTACAATCGCTTGAATCAAGTGGGAGTTAATCTTCCAGATAGGATAGTGATTGGCAGAGTTCTCTAGTCACCATCACCAAGTTAATGGAACTTCGTGATGAACTATAATGCAAGGGATGACGAAAACGATTCCTGAGCTCTTCGTGATGCTGAAATCGATGAAGGTAGAAATCAAGAAACAGCATCAAGTGTTGATGATTGACAAGACCATTAGTTTCAAGAAAAGGGCAAAGGGAAAGAAAGGGAACTTCAAGTAGAATGACAAGCAAGTTGTCACTCCCGCGAAGAAGCCCAAAGCTGGACCAAAGCCTGAAACTAAGTGCTTCTACTGCAAAAGAAATGGTCACTAGAAGCGGAAATACCATGAATATTTGGTGGATAAAAAGGATGGCAAAGTGAACAAGGGTATATTTGATATACATGTTATTGATGTGTACCATACTAGCGTTTATAGTAGCCCCTGAGTATTTGATACTTGTTTGGTTTTTAATATTAGTAACTCGAAATAGGAGTTATAGAATAAACAGAGACTAGTTGAGGGTGAAGTGATGATGTGTGTTGGAAGTGGTTCCAAGATTTATATGATAATCATCGCACACACCCTATACTTTCGGGATTAGTGTTAAACCTAAATAAATGTTATTTGGCGTTTGCGTTGAGCATAAATATGATTTGATCATGTTTATTGCAATACGGTTATTCATTTAAAGTCAAGAGAATAATTGTTGTTATGTTTACATGAATAAAACCTTCGATGGTCATACACCCAATGAAAATAGTTTGTTGGATCTCGATCGTAGTGATACGCATATTCATAATATTGATGCCAAAATATGCAAAGTTGATAATGATAGTGCAACTTATTTGTGGCACTGCCGTTTGGGTCATGTCGGTGTAAAGCGCATGAAGAAACTCCATTAAGATGGAATTTTGGAATCACTTGGTTATGAATCATTTGATGCTTGCGAACCATGCCTTTTGGGCAAGATAACTAAAACTCTGTTCTCCTGATCAATGGAACGAGCTAGTGACTTATTGGAAAATAATACATACTGATGTATGCGGTCCAATGAGTATTGATGCTCGTGGCGGGTATCATTATTTTCTGACCTTCACAAGATGATTTGAGCAGATATGAGTATATCTACTTAATGAAACACAAGTCTGAAACATTTGAAAAGTTCAAAGGATTTCAGAGTGAAGTGGAGAATCATCGTAACAAGAAAATAAAGTTTCTACGATCTGATCGTGGAGTAGAATATTTGAGTTACGAGTTTGGCCTTCATATAAAACAATGTGGAATAGTTTCACAGTTCACACCACCTGGAACACTATAGCGTTATGGTGTGTCTGAACGTTGTAACCGCACTTTATTGGATATTGTGTGATCTATGATGTCTCTTATTAGTTTACCACTATCGTTTTGGGTTTATGCATTAGAGACAATTGCATTCACTTTAAATAGGGCACCATCAAAATCCGTTGAGACGACGCCTTATGAACTGTGGTTTGGCAAGAAACCAAAGTTGTCGTTTCTTAAAGTTTGGGGCTGCGATGCTTATGTGACAAGTTTCAACCTGATGCGAGGAGCCAGCTGAAGAGGTGTTTAATGTCGGTCGGCACAAAAATGAACGTGTGGTGCTCGGGGCGCCGGAGTAGGTTCCTCTAGATACGCGGCAGTTTAATGGGGGTAGGCGGGAAGACGTATGTCGTTCCAATGCAGAGAGAAGTCATGCACTCTAGATAGTGCTCTCGCCGACGAGCCGCTTCAATGCGGTCTCCAGTGAGCGGTCGCGTCCACTCTTGGCCCGCATGAATGTGGGCAGCTAATTTCAGGAGGGAAAGTGTGCGGGCGCGTTAGGTTTTTTTTGGTGGGCCACGGTTGTCAGACACGGGCATGGCAGCGATCTGAACTCGCACAAAGTCCCTCGGTTTGTTTTCGGTCTGCGGGAAAAATCATGTCTCGACCGGTCGGCGGATCGATACAGCCCCGTGTTGAATGGCAAAACTATTGGGGAACGTAGCATGCAATTTCAAAAATTTCCTACGCTCATGCAAGATCTATCTAGGAGATGCATAGTAACGAGAGGGGGAGAGTGTGTCCACGTACCCTCGTAGACCGAAAGTGGAAGCGTTATATTAACGCGGTTGATGTAGTCGAACGTGAAGGAAATATGCCCTAGATGCAATAATAAAGTTATTATTTATTTCCTTATTTCATGATAAATGTTTATTATTCATGCTAGAATTGTATTAACCAGAAACATAATACATGTGTGAATACATAGACAAACATAATGTCACTAGTATGCCTCTACTTGACTAGCTCATTAATCAAAGATGGTTAAGTCTCCTAACCATAAACATGAGTTGTTATTTGATTAACGAGATCACATCATTAGGAGAACAATGTGATTGACTTGGCCCATTCTGTTAGCTTAGGACTTGATCGTTTAGTATGTTGCTACTGCTTTCTTCATGACTTATACATGTTCCTATGACTATGAGATTATGCAACTCCCGTTTACCGGAGGAACACTTTGTGTGATACCAAACGTCACAACATAACTGGGTGATTATAAAGGAGCTCTACAGGTGTCTCCGAAGGTACATGTTGGGTTGGCGTATTTTGAGATTAGGATTTGTCACTCCGATTGTCGAAGAGGTATCTCTGGGCCCTCTCGGTAATGCACATCACTATAAGCCTTGCAAGCAATGTAGCTAATGAGTTAGTTACAGAATGATGCATTACATAACGAGTAAAGAGACTTGCCGGTAATGAGATTTAACTAGGTATTAAGATACCGATGATCAAATCTCGGACAAGTAACATACCGATGACAAAGGGAACAACTATGTTGTTATACGGTTTGACCGATAAAGATCTTCGTAGAATATGTGGGAGCCAATATGAGCATCCAGGTACCGCTATTGGTTATTGACCGGAGACATGTCTCGGTCATGTCTACATTGTTATCGAACCCGTAGGGTCCGCACGCTTAAGGTTTCGATGACAATTATATTATGAGTTTATGAGTTTTGATGTACCGAAGGAGTTCGGAGTTCCGGATGAGATCGGGGACATGACGAGGAGTCTCGAAATGGCCGAGACATAAAGATCGATATATTGGACGACTATATTCGGACTTCGGAAAGGTTCCGAGTGATTCAGGTATTTTTCGGAGTACCGGAGAGTTACGGGAATTTGCCGGGGAGTATATGGGCCTTATTGGGCCATTCGGGAATAGAGGAGAGAGGCCAAAAGGAAGGAGGTCTGCGCCCCCCCTCTGGTCCGAATTGGACAAGGGGCGCAGGGGAGCTCCTATGCGCCGCTCGCTGCGGCAAATTGTCGAGCGGACGCACAGGCGCGTCTCCAGCTGGGTCGGCCCATTCGCGCAACGCATTGTAAAAATCCCAAAAAACTCTGCTCGAGAGGGGGATCGAACCAGGGACCTCCATCTTTGTATGCACGAGCATAGCCATCGCGATAGACATGCTTTCTTGGTTTGCTACGACATGCGGAGCTAAATATAATGGAGACCCGAACATTTTCTCAAATTCCTAACACAAAAATTATTTTGAAAAGGTGTTTCTTAAAAAGAGAACACTTTCCAAATTTTCGAAGAAAAACTAAAAGGCTTGAACAAATTTTTGATAAACTGAACACTTTTTAAAATGCCGAACATTTCTTGAATTTAGAGAACAAAATGTTGAAATCGAGAACAAAATTCGAACATGAACATTTTTTTAAAGCACAAACATTTTTTTAATCTTGAGAACAAATTTTGAAACGGAGAACAAATTTGTAAGTGCGGAAATTTGAGAACAAAATTTGAACATGAACATTTTTTAAAGCACGAACATTTGTTTAATCTTGAGAACAAAATTTGAAACAGAGAACAAATTTGGAAGCGCAGATTTTTCTTAAAAGCATGAACATTTTTTGGAATCTTGAGAACAAATTTTGAAACGTAGAACAAATTTGGAAGCGCGAACAATTTCTTAAAGCACGAACATTTTTTGAATATTGAGAACAAATTTTGAAACAGAGAACAAATTTTAAAAATCCTGAATATATTTGGAAGTGCAAACATTTTTTGAAAACCTGAACAAAAAAGTTGAAGTTCGATACATTATATTAAGTTCGAAAGTTTTGCACTTTTTTGTGTAACGAGAACAATTTTCTAATTTTGAGAACAATTTTTAAAAAACTGAACATTTTATGGAAAGGCAAACAAAATTTGAATATTTTGAAAAAGAGAAAAGAAAAAGGACATTAAATAAGAAACCAAATAAAGAAAACAAACAGAAAAAATGAAAAAGAAGAAAAGAAAAAGGAAATAGAAAGAAATTTGAAAATCTGGAGAAGAAAAAGGAAATAGAAAGAGAAGAAAAGGAATTGAAAAAATGAAATAAAGAAAGAAAAACAAAGAAAGAAGAAAAAAAGAAACAGAAAAAGAAAAAGAAAAAACCGGAAAAACCGATGAAAGCAACGAAAACCCTGTTTAGGGAACCTTCTAGAAGGTTCACAAAACCGGATTGGGCAGTTGGTAACGTATCTAAGTGGGTCGGCCCAAGAAGCGTCGCTCAGTTGTTCCCCCTGTGCGAAGCGCCCGCATTTTGCCGCAGTGAGCGGCCAATAGGAAATTCTGGGGCGCAGCCCCCTTTTTCTTCTTCCTCTCCCCCTCTTTCCCGTTCTCCTACTCCAACAAGGAAGGAGGGAGTCCTACTCCCGGTGGGAGTAGGACTCCCCTTGGCGCGCCCCCTCCTAGGCCGGCCGCCCCCTTCCCCCTTGCTCCTTTATATACGGGGGCAGGGGGGCACCTCTAGGCATAACAACAATTGATCATTGATCTCTTAGCCGTGTGCGGTTCCCCCCTCCACCATAGCCCTCCTCGATAATATTGTAGCTGTGCTTAGGCGAAGCCCTGCGAAGGTAGAACATCAAGATCGTCACCACGCCGTCGTGCTGACGGAACTCTCCCTTGACACTCGGCTGGATCGGAGTTCGAGGGACGTCATCGAGCTGAATGTGTGCTAAAACTTGGAGGTGCCGTAGTTTCGGTGCTTGATCGGTCGGGCCGTGAAGACGTACGACTACATCAACCGCGTTGTCATAAAGCTTCCGCTTTCGGTCTACGAGGGTACGTGGACAACACTCTCCCCTCTCATTGCTATGCATCACCATGATCTTGCGTGTGCGTAGGAAATTTTTGAAATTACTACATTCCCCAACAGAACGTCTTCATGATCCAACCGATCCAAGTACCAAAAGTATGACACCTCCGAGTTCTGCACACGTTCAGCTCGATGACGTCCATCGATCTCCAGCAGAGTGTCGATGGAGTTGATGAGTTGGTCAGCACGACGGCGTGATGACGGTGTTGGTGATGTGATCTGCGCAGGGCTTCACCTAAGCACTACGATGACAGTATCGCAGGAGTAAACAGTGGAGGGAGGCACCGCATACGGCTAAGACAATGTTGTGCCTTTGGGGTGCCCCCCTCCTCCGTATATAAAGGAGCAGGGAGGAAGCCGGCCACAAGGGGCGCACCAAGGGAGGAGGGAGTCCTACTAGGACTCCACTCCTAGTAGGATTCGGCCCCCTTCTTTTTTTCTTCAACTAGAGGGGGAAAAGGGGAAGGGAGAGGAAGTAGGAGAAGGAAAGGGGGGTGGAGCCCCTTTCCCTAGTCCAATTCGGCCTCCTCCCTTGTGGGGGGCGCACCAGCCACTTGTGGTCTGGTTAGCCTCCCTCCTATGGCCCATATGGCCCATATCTTCCACCGGGGGGTTCCGGTAACCCCTCCGGTAATCTGGTATGTACCCGATACACTCTGGAACCCTTCTGGTGTCTGAATACCACCTTCCAATATATCAATCTTTACCTCTCAACCATTTCGAGACTCGTCGTCATGTCCTTGATCTCATCCGGGACTCCGAACAAACTTCGGTCATCAAAAACACATAACTCATAATACAAATCACCATCAAATGTTAAGCATGCGGACCCTATAGGTTCGAGAACTATGTAGACATGATCGAGACACATCTTCGATCAATAACCAATAGCAGAACTAGATGCTCGTATTGTCTCCTACATACTCTACAAAGATCTTTATCAGTCAAACCGCACAACAACATACGTTGTTCCCTTTGTCATTGGTATGTTACTTGCCCGAGATTCGATTGTCGGTATCTTCATACCTTGTTCAATCTCGTTACCGGAAAGTCTCTTTACTCATTCCGTAATGCTTCATCCCGCAACTAACTCATTAGTCACATTGCTTGCAAGGCTTATAGTGATGAGCATTACCGAGAGGGCCCAGAGATACCTCTCCGATACACAGAGTGACAAATCCTAATCTTGATCTATGCCAACCCAACAAACACCTTCGGAGACACCTGTAGAGCATTTTTATAATCACTCAGTTACGATGTGACGTTTGATAGCACACAAGGTGTTCCTCCGGTATTCGGGAGTTGCATAATCTCATAGTCAGAGGAACATGTATAAGTCATGAAGGAAGCAATATCAATAAAACTTATCGATCATTATGCTAAGCTAACAGATGGGTCTTGTCCATCACATCATTCTCTAATGATGTTATCCCGTTCATCAAATGACAACACATGTCTATGGTCAGGAAACATAACCATCTTTGATTAATGAGCTAGTCAAGTAGAGGCATACTAGGGACACTTTGTTTTGTCTATGTATTCACACATGTACTAATTTTTCGGTTAATACAATTCTAGCATGAATAATAAACATTTATCAAGATATAAGGAAGTATAAATAACAACTTTATTATTGCCTCTAGGGCATATTTCCTTCAGTCTCCCACTTGCACTAGAGTCAATAATCTAGTTCACATCACCATGTGATTTAACACCAATAGTTCACATCTATATGTGATTAACACCCGTAGTTCACATCGCTATGTGACCAACAACCAAAGGGTTACTAGAGTCAATAATCTAGTTCACATCGCTATGTGATTGACACCTAAAGAGTACTAAGGTGGGATCATGTTTTGCTTGTAAGAGAAGTTTAGTCAACGGCCCTGCTAAATTAAGAGCCATATGTATTTTGCGAATTTTCTATGTCTACAATGCTCTACATGGAGCTACTGTAACTAATTGCTCCCACTTTCAATATGTATCTAGATTGAGACTCAGAGTCATTTGGATTGGTGTAAAGCTTACATCGATGTAACTCTTTACGATGAACTCTTTATCACCTCCATTACCGAGAAATACTTCCTTAGTCATCTTAGGTAACTAAGGATAACTTTGACCGCTATATAGTGATCCACTCCTGGATAACTATCGTACCCCCTTGCCAAACTCATAGCAAGGCACACAACTGGTCTGGTACATAGCATGGCGTACTTTATAGAACCTATGACTGAGGCATAGGGAATGAGTCTCATTCTTTTTCTATCTTCTGCCGTGGTCGGGCTTTGAGTCTTACTCAACTTTACACCTTGTAATACAGGCAAGAAATCCTTCTTTGATTGATCCATTTTGAACTCTTTCAAAATCTTGTCAAGGTATGTACTCATTGAAAAATCTTACCAAGCATCTTGATCTATCTCTATAGATCTTGATGCCCAATATGTAAGCAGCTTCATCGAGGTCTATCTTTGAAAATCTCCTTTCAAACTCTCCTTTATGCTTTCCAGAAAATTCTACATCATTTGTGATCAACAATATGTCATTCACATATACTTATCAGAAAGGTTGTAGTGCTCCCACTCACTTTCTTGCAAATACAGGCTTCACCGCAAGTCTGTATAAAACTATATGCTTTGATCAATTCATCAAAGCATATATTCCAACTCCGAGATGCTTGCACCAGTCCATAGATGGATCGCTGGAGCTTGCACACCTTGTTAGTACCTTTAGGATCGACAAAACCTTCTGGTTGCATCATATACAACTCTTCTTTAAGAAATATCCATTTAAGGAATGCAGTTTTGAAATCCATTTGCCAGATTTCATAAAATATGGCAATTGCTAACATGATTCAGACGGATTTAAGAATCACTACCGTTGAGAAAATCTCATTGTAGTCAACACCTTGAACTTGTCGAAAACCTTTTGCGATAAGTCGAGCTTTGTAGATAGTAACACTACTATCAGCGTCCGTCTTCCTCTTGAAGATCAATTTATTTTCTATGGCTTGCCGATCATCGGGCAAGTCCACCAAAGTTCACTTTGTTCTCATACATGGATCCCATCTCCGATTTCATGGCCTCAAGCCATTTCGCAGAATCTGGGCTCATCATCATTTCCTCATAGTTTGTAGGTTCATCATGGTCTAGTAACATGACTTCCAGAATAGGATTACCGTACCACTCTTGTGCTGACCGTACTCTTGTTGACCTATGAGGTTCGGTAGTACCTTGATCTGAAGTTTCTTGATCATCATCATTAGCTTCTTCACTAATTGGTGTAGGAATCACTGGAACTGATTTCTGTGATGAACTACTTTCCAATTCGGGAGAAGGTACAATTACCTCATCAAGTTCTACTTTCCTCCCACTCACTTCTTTCGAGAGAAACTCCTTCTCTAGAAAGGATCCATTCTTAGCAACGAATATCTTGCCTTCAGATCTGTGATAGAAGGTGTACCCAACAGTTTCTTTTGGGTATCCTATGAAGACACATTTCTCCGACTTGGGCTCGTGCTTATCAGGTTGAAGCTTTTTCACATAAGCATCGCAGCCCCAAACTTTAAGAAACGACAGCTTAGGTTTGTTGCCAAACCACAGTTCATACGATGTTGTCTGAACGGATTTTGACGGTGCCCTGCTTAACATGAATGTAGCTGTCTCTAATGCATAATCCCAAAACGATAGTGGTAAATCGGTAAGAGACATCATAGATCGCACCATATCTAATAAAGTGCGGTTACGATGTTTGGACACACCATTACGCTGTGTTGTTCTAGGTGGCATGAGATGTGCAACTATTCCACATTGTTTTAAATGAAGGCCAAACTCGTAACTCAAATATTCACCTCCATGATCAGATCGTAGAAACTTTATTTTCTTGTTACAATGATTCTCCACTTCACTCTGAAATTCTTTGAACTTTTCAAATGTTTCAGACTTGTGTTTCATTAAGTAGATAT
Organism: Triticum aestivum; assembly: GCF_018294505.1. Classification (NCBI taxonomy): domain Eukaryota; kingdom Viridiplantae; phylum Streptophyta; class Magnoliopsida; order Poales; family Poaceae; genus Triticum; species Triticum aestivum. Next base: position 482,101,870 of record NC_057813.1, on the reverse strand, counting down.
ACCCATATCTGCTCAAATCATCTGTGATGGTCAGAAAATAATGATACCTGCCACGAGGCTCAACACTCATTGGACTGCATACATCGGTATGTATTATTTCCAATAAGTCATTAGCTCGTTCCCTGGTTTCGAAGAACATAGTTTTAGTCATCTTGCCCGTAAGGCACGGTTCGCAAGTATCAAATGATTCATAATCAAGTGATTCCAAAAGCCCATCAACATGGAGTTTCTTCATGCACTTTACACCAATATGACCTAAACGGCAGTGCCACAAGTATGTTGCACTATCATTATCAACTTTGCATCTTTTGGCATCAATATTATGAATATGTGTATCACTACGATCAAGATTCAATAAACCATCAACATTGGGTGTATGACCATAGAAGGTTTTATTCATGTAAATAGAATAACAATTTATTCTCTATCTTAAATGAATAACCGTATTGCAATAAACATGATCTAATCATATCATGCTTTAACGCAAACACCAAATAACATTTACTTAGGTTCAACTCTAATCCCGAAAGTACAGGGTGTGTGCGATGATGATCATATCAATCTTGGAACCACTTCCAACATACATAGTCACTTTACCCTCAACTAGTCTCTGTTTATTCTGCAACTCCTGTTTCGAGTTACTAATCTTAGCAACTGAACAAGTATCAAATATCCAGGGTTACTACGAGCACTAGTAAGGTACACATCAATAACATGTATATCAAATATACCTTTTTTCACTTTGCCATCCTTCTTATCCACCAAATATTTGGGGTAATTCTGCTTCAAGTGACCATTTCCTTTGAAGTAGAAGCACTTAGTTTCAGGCTTAGGTCCAGCTTTGGGCTTCTTCATGGGAGTGACAACTTGCTTGCCATTCTTCTTGAAGTTCCCTTTCTTTCCCTTTGCCCTTTTCTCGAAACTAGTGATCTTGTTTAATCATCAACACTTGATGCTTTTTCTTAATTTCTACCTTCGTTGATTTCAGCATCACAAAGAGCTCGAGAATCGCTTTTGTCATCCCTTGCATATTATAGTTCAGCACAAAATTCCAGTAACTTGGTTATGGTGACTAGAGAACTCTGTCAATCACTATCTTATCTGGAAGATTAACTCCCACTTGATTCAAGCGATCGTAGTACCCAGACATTCTGAGCACATGCTCACTAGCTGAGCTATTCTCCTCCATCCTTTTAGGTGAAATACTTGTCAGAGGTCTCGTACCTCTCGACACGGGCATGAGTCTAAGATACCAATTTTAGCTCTTGGAACATCTCATATGCTCCGTGGCGTTTCAAAATGTTTTTGAAGTCCCGGTTCTAAGCCGTAAAGCATGGTGCACTAAACTATCGAGTAGTCATCATATTGAGCTAGCCAAACGTTCATAACGCCTGCATCTGCTCCTGCAATAGGTCTATCACCTAGCGGTGCATTAAGGACATAATTCTTCTGTGCAGCAATGAGGATAAACCTCAGATCATGGACCCAGTCCACATCATTGCTACTATCATATTTTAACTTAGTTTTCTCTAGCTATTGATCTACAACATAATTTGCAAATACTATTAGGACTAAGTTCATGATAAATTAAAGTTCAGTTAATTATATTACTAAAGAACTCCCACTTAGATAGACATCCCTCTAGTCATCTAAATGATCACGTGATCCATATAAACTAAACCATGTCTGGTCATCATGTGAGATGGAGTAGTTTTCAATGGTGAACATCTCTGTGTTGATCATATCTACTCTATGATTCACGTTCGACCTTTCGGTCTCAGTGTTCCTAGGCCATATCTACATATGCTAGACTCGTCAAGTTTAACCCGAGTATTCTGCACGTGCAAAACTGGCTTGCACCCGTTGTATGTGAATGTAGAGCTTATCACACCCGATAGTCACGTGGTGTCTCGGCACGATGAAATGTAGCAACGGTGTAGGATCGAAAGTATGTCTAGAGGGGGGGGGGGCTGATTAGACTACTTGACCAAATAAAAATCTAGCCTTTTCCCAATTTTAGTTCTTGGCAGATTTTAGCAACTTAGCACAAGTCAAGCAATCAACCTACACATGCAATTCTAAGACTATAGTAGCGGAATGTAAAACAATTGCATATGAAGGTAAAGGGGGGGAGTTTGAGAAAGATTAGGAGACACAGATGTTTTTGTCGTGGTTCCGATAGGTGGTGCTATCGTACATCCATGTTGATGGAGACTTCAACCCACGAAGGGTAATGGCTGCGCGAGTCCACGGAGGGCTCCACCCACGAAGGGTTTACGAAGAAGCAACCTTGTCTATCCCACCATGAGCATCGCCCACGAAGGACTTGCCTCACTAGGGTAGATCTTCATGAAGTAGGCGATCTCCTTGCCCTTACAAACTCCTTGGTTCAACTCCACAATCTTGACGGAGGCTCCCAAGTGACACCTAGCCAATCTAGGAGACACCACTCTCCAAGAAGTAATAAATGGTGTGTTGATGATGAACTCCTTGCTATTGTGCTTCAAATGATAGTCTCTCCAACACTCAACTCTCTCTCACCGGATTTGGATTTGGTGGAAAGAAGATTTTAGTGGAAAGCAACTTGGGGAAGGCTAGAGATCAAGATTTATGTGGTAGGAATGGTATATATTGATCTCAACACAAGTGTAGGTGGTTCTCTCTCAAAAAATGTATGTTGGAAGTGTAGGCATGTTCTGATGGCTCTCTCTACAAATGAAGAGTGGGTGAAGGGGTATATATAGCCTCCACACAAAATCTAACCGTTACACACAACTTACCAAACTCGGTGGGACCGAATCGTGAAACTCGGTCAGACCGATTTAGTTCATAATGTGACCGTTAGGAATTTCGGTGGGACCGACATGTCAACTCGGTGGGACCAATATCGTTAGTGTTAGGGCATAACGTAATCTCGATGAGACCGATTACACAAACTCGGTGGGACCGATTTTGGTAGTAAGCTAACCAGAGAGTTGGTTAGGCAAACTTGGTGGGACCGATTCGCTCATCTCAGTTGGACCGAAACGTTACGAAAGAGAAACAGAGAGTTTGCATTGCAATCTCGGTGGGACTGGTCGCTCATCTCGGTTTGACCGAAATGTTACAAAGGGAAACAGAGAGATTACTATCCCATCTCGGTGAGACAGAGATCCTTATTGGTGAGACCTTAAAGACTAGGGTTTGTGGTAGTGGCTATGTCAAGTGAACTCGGTGGCGCGGGATAGAAAGTTTCGGTGGGGCCGAGTTTGACTTTTGGTTTGGGACATATTGGATGTGAGAAAGTAGTTGAGGATTTTTGGAGCATATCACTAAGCACTTGAAGCAAGAAACTCATTAAGCAACACCTCACCCCACTACAAAAAAAAGACACATCCGTGACATTTTGGGCCGAATGAATTTTTTTTCTGTCATACATATGACACTTCTATGACGATAAATGTGACAAAACCCGGCATCATCATAGATGTGGTGGGCTCCTACTTCTATGACAAAAAATCATGACAGAAAATGGGCTTTTCGTCCTGGGCGGGCCGGAGACGCAGCTGCATGACATTCTTTGGGCCATCCATGACGGAAAAAACCGTGATAGAAGCGAGGGGGGGGGGAATTCGGGGAGTTGCCGGTTACGGTGGGAGGTCGGGGCCGAGTGATGCGCGTTTCTCTCGTAAATGTACGCGCGTGTGTGCGAGGCGTTGGCTCTAACTGAACCCGAGCGAGGCGTTGGGCTCTAACTGAAACCGAGCGATTGCACTGCAGGCTACGTGTTACTGAACCCGAGCAATCGATCGATGACTGTTAACTGAACCCGATGGAGCGATTCTTTCGCTACTGCTGCTAACTGAAGCCGATCGATTGGATGAACAGTGAGCGTTGGCGGCGGGGGGGGGGGGGTTGGATGAACAGTGAGCGGTGGCGTTGCCTCTGGATGAACAAGACCCCGTGGTGTGGAGGGCTGGATGAACAGTAGACGGTGGAGGGGTGGCCGTGGAGGGATGGTTGAACATGACCCTGTGGTGTGGAGGGCTGGATGAACAGTAGATGGTGGAGGGCTGGATGAACAGTAGATGGTGGAGGGGTGGTTGAACAGTAGTCAGTGGAGTAGCGCGCGGTGGAGGCTGGATGAACAGGAGCCCATGGAGGCTGGAGGAGGTCGACGGTAGCCCATGGAGGCTGGAGGAGCTCGACGGTGGAGATGAACAGTATCCCATGGAGTCCCGTTTTGCGGTACGCCACACCCCTCCCGATGAACAGGACCCCCGTTTCGACCGTAGGAGGTGCGTTTCCTCCGTTTTGTGGTATGCCACACCCCTCCCGATCAACAGGACCCCCGTTTCGACCGTAGGAGGTCCGTTTCCTCCGTTTTGCGGTACTCCACACCCCTCCCGATCAACAGGACCCCCATTTCGACTGTAGCGCTCCAACACAAGTCCGTTTTGTCCGTTTTGCGGTATGCCACACCCCTCCTGATCAACATGACCCCTGTTTCGACCGTAGGAGGTCCGTTTCGTCCGTTTTGTGGTACGCCACACCCCTCCCGATCAACAGGACCCCGTTCCAAATGTAGGAGGTCCGTTTCCTCTGTTGTGCGGTATGCCAGGCCTCGTTTCCATCGCCTGTTCCGTCCAAGCCCTCCCGATGAACACGACCACGCATTCCGTTCCGACCCAACCGGTTGGCTCCCCATGAACACGAGAACGATGCTGTTTCTCTGTTCCGACCCAGCCATGTACGTATGCGCGAGTAGGCATTCGAGACCCTGCCCGTATGTACGGACGTGGCCGTATTTTCTTTCTTGCACCCTCACCGATGTACATACGTGTACATGCTACGTGCGTGTCTCTACATCGACACGTGCACGCCTCTACTACGACACGTGCGTGCCTCTACATCGACCAGTATATACGTACACTTTCGCGACTAGAATGACAATGCTACGTACGCTTCGACCAGGTGGGTCTCGACTGTCAGGCACTTCCTTGCCTGCGAAGATGTAGCTGGTAGGTCCCAGCAGTCAGGGGGGCGAATCGTTTTGGGTCTTTTTTTTTGCCCGGACGCACTTCCTTGCGTGCGAAGATGTAGTTGGTGGGTCCCAGCAGTCAGGGGGAAACATTTTTCCGCGAAATACTGGTGGCCCGTCCGGTTGGTCCCTGCTGTCAGGTGGACGAATAATTATTTTGCACGTGATAAGGAGGCACTTCCTTGCGGCCGCCGTGGACACAGCTGTCAGCCTCTCCACGCATAGTACTCTTCCGATGGAAGTCGATCGTTGACCACATTGACCACGCCGCACCGAGAGTACCACGATGGTGGACGACGGCGAGGCCTAGGAAGGGGACGACGCGGAGCCGGGGAAGACGCAGCAGTGGATGCCCACGCGAAGAGGAGTACGAGGGTGAGGCTGCCATCGCCGCAGAATAACAGGGGGTGTGGGAGAGTAGAGGGATGGCCTGGCCAGCGGTGGGAGTAGTAGGGGGCGGTGAGGCCTCCGCGGCATCACAGCCGGCCACGGGAGGCAGGAGCACGCGGCACGACCGGCGCTGCTTTGGGCGACTGGAGCACGAAGACCAGACGTTGAAGAAGCACTACGGCCGTTGGATGGACATCGTACGATCACTGGAGCTAGAGTCGTTCATATTGACTAAGTTGACAAAGCCCTCCGTCCCCGTAAACTTAGTAGGCCCACAAGTCAGCCTCCCACCAAGGTGAGTCCCAGCTAGCAGGGGGAGTATTCATTTTTTTGTGCCTAATAAGGAGGCATTTCCGGGTGGTCCGAGCTAACAGCAGGGGGAACGTTTTTTTCGCGAAATACAGAGGCCCTTCTAGTGGGTCCCAGCTATCAGGTGGAGGAATCATTATTTGCCGCGTAATAAGGAGGCATTTTCCTGTGTGGGCCCCTACTGTCAGCCTCTTCCGATGGCTGTTGTTTGTTGACCATGTTGACCTCGCCGCGCCGAGAGCACAAACGCGGTGGACGAGGGCGGGGCCCAGGAAGAGAACCACCCGGAGCCGGCGAAGCCACCGCAGCGGATGCCCACGCTGAGGGGAGAACGAGCGCTGACTGGTCGGCTGCGGGGTGAGGCTGACGTCGCCGGAAAATAACAGGATGTATGGGTGCTTAGAGGGATGGCCTGGCGGCAGCACAGCCAGCCACGGGAGGAGGGAGCAGGCAGTCCCGCCGGCGCTGGTTTGGGTGGCTGGAGCAGGAAGATCAGAGATTGAAGAAGCACGGCGGCCGTTGGATGGACATCCAACAGTCACTGCTGTGTGTTGACTAAGTTGACAAAGCCTTGCGTACGCGTCAAAAAAAATTTAGGACAGCGTCATCGTCAACCTAGTAGGCCCAGAAGTCAGCCTCCAAATCTGTGGAAAACATCATACAGCCCATTAGCCATTATTTTCAATAATTTACAGCCCATTTGCTAATTCTTAAGGATATTTGAAGCCCATATTCTTTTTATTAGCATTACAGACCATATATTCTGGGCACTGCTAAAAAATTCAACGAAATTTTGCATATTTCGGTGGGGTCCGAACTCTTTTAATCACGAAATTTCGAGTCACGTTAAAAATAGTTTTCAAAAAATTATATCAAAATAAAATTCAAAAAACAATTGTCCGCAAAAAAATGAATGAAATTTAGAATCTTAACTAGCAAGATGCCCGTTCGTTGCACGGAACATGAAGATGCATTTGTATGAGTAGTTTATCTTGTGGGTGAAAAGATGATATTTTAATGTAATTGGCAGTTGGCTTTGGTTTTTATAAGAGTAGAGAGTAGAGAAATCCTGAAAAAAATGATATTTTAATGCAATTGCCGGTTGGCTTTGGTTTAAAAATTTACAGCCCATTTCTTACAACTTATAGCCCGTTTTCTGGGGAAGCCCATTTCTTATCCCTCCTCGTCTTGAAAGATTTGCAGCCCAGCAGGGCTGAGAAAAGCAAGTAGGCCTCGGTTTTGGTATTCTCCAAAAAAAGAACTGGGCTAGCCAATTTCAGAAAGAAAAAAATATCAACTGGGCTCGTCATGTGCTTAATAAAAGCGTAAGCGTGGGCTAGACGGGCCACAGCCCCCGCACAGCGCGCAGTTGAGCTCCGTCTCTGAAACTGAAAAACAACTGGGCGAGCTGCTGGGTCCCTGGTGTTATCCGCTCGTTGTGTAATTTTCTCGTTTATTGACTACATTGACAATGGCGTGGAACCTAGTTGTCAAACAATTAGGAGGAAGTATTGTTTTGGCTTGTAATAACGAGGCACCTGCTTGCGAAATGCAATGACCCTGGTGGGTCCCTACTGTCAGCCTCTCCACGTACAGTCATCTCCTGATTCCTCTTGGTTGTTGACCATGTTGACAACACCAGACGGCGGCGAGCACAGCGAGCTAACCAAGGCGGAGAACGACGGCAAGGCCTCGGACGGGAACGAACAGCAGCCATGGAAGATGCGGCAGTGTAGTGGCAGGTGGAGGGGAGTACGAGGGCAACAACATGCAAGTCAAGCATACAAATGGTACAAAAAGGCCAAGGATTAATTGTTCATCAAATTTTTAGACAAAACCCAGATTGAACATGACAGTAACATCTAACCCAACCACTCTTTTTTGCAGTCACAAACAAATGGATCGGTCTGATCCATAAAATCAACATCCTGTGCAAAAAAATTATTTTAGGATGTCTACAACTTGTTGTAAATAGAAGCCGAGCACGTTTAGAAGCCCATTTGTCCACCTGAAACTTCTTTTTTTGCTGTTCAACATGTTCGTCCGTGAGAAATCTCTTGCTGTAAAAATTAAGCCTCATGGACAATAGTAACCTCGCATTCAACAGGAAGAATGTGACAAAGCTTCTGTTTGCCTGGTTGGATGCATATCGTCCCATCGTTATTGTCCTCAAACGAATGTCATGAGAACTGAGAAAATCCTTGTGCTTATTACGCCAACGATTGGTTATATGTTTTTCTCCATGTGGTTCTGCCTAAGTAGACATGAAGATTGAAAACAGTTAAGGTCTGAAAAAAGAGTATGTCGAAAGAACGACAGCTGAACAGTTAATTCTAGTACAATATATACGGGCTTTCAATGTGGATGAAATCATCACCTCTATGTATAAATTCTCCAGAGATCGAAAGCATCGCAGCAAGCCAATAATTATGTCCAGATCAAAACTATACATTCTGATATATATGATCTTGACAGAATCCAGCAGCATTGATAGGCTATCAATGGACGAACTCTTCATTGAGCATATAACATAATATTAGTACCCAAAGTGTACTCCAAGATGATATAAAACTTATGCGCACAAATGAAAAATGCAGCATATGATTACAAATGTGTAGATGATAATATACGGTACCTGAAAAGGTGAGGAGCCAAACACCAACTCCGTGTGATTATTAAACGGGTCATGAATTACACCCAAGGTCTCCAGTTTGGGCGCAGAGACGACAGTTATTTCTGAAGGTGTATAACAATTATCAAGGAGCAACCTTTCAAGTGAAGGGGCATCTTCGATGATGAGCTGCTGTCCTTCAAAACAAATTCCAATGCTTTTAAGGTGAGGCGACTTTATTTGGAGACAACTGATACCGATTTCTATTCCCAAAACAATCAGCAAGCGCTCCAGGGCAGGGCAACTGGAGTGGATGATGCTGTGCAGTGAGGCCTCCGACAGATAAACCACCACAAGCGAAAGTTTTTTTAGCAGTGGGAGTCGAAGCATTTGTACCAGATCGTCTGGTAGATGGCACCGGGCGAAGGTGGCGGTGTGGAGAGAGGAGGAAAACCGCGAGATGGACAACGGTGGTGTGGGCACGAATTCTTGGTATGTTCGTGGTATGAAACTTTCGTGGTAATGGTAGAACTCAAACTGCTGGAGTTTTCCGAATTCAGGGGATGTCAGCCAAGCGTCCACCTTGCCGGGTATGGACAGCAGGTAGCTTGTCGGGATGCAGAGGCATTGAATGGGGCCCTGCTGGTGAGAAGAGATGATGGCTCTGATGAGATCAAATTCAGGAAGGACAGATATCTGACGACAGTCGAGATTGAGGGGCGCGGTGCGCCATAGAGGGCGCCACCGAGTTGAGAGGACTTGTGTGCGGCAGCAATCCTTGGTGGGGAGAAGCGAGATGATCTCCTCAAGGATGACGTCCGGGAGATCGCTGATGCGGTCCACCGGAGATTCTACCGGTTCCTCAGATCCGGGTGAGGGGGGGCTCGCCGCTTCTCCCAGCGCTACCGGGTGCGGGATCTACAACCGGCGTCGCCGCTGGCGGGAGCCTCATCTTCTTGGCGCTGGGGCCAGCCGACTCCATTTTCCTTGTGGGCGTCGCACCGAGCTCACGGGTTTGAGCAGAGTAGCCAGAGACGAGCCTAGTGGCAGTGCGAGTGGGGAAGAAGGAGGGCTGGGGATTTCTGTAGGAGTGGAAGAAGAGGAGCAGGCGTTTTCTATACGAGTGAGGAAGAAGGTGAGCGGGGTTTTCTGGACGAGTGAGGAAGATTGGGGAGCGGGGGGAATTGGGTGGGGAGACGGAAGCGGGAGAGCGAGTTGTTCGTGTTTATAAGGCCCGCTGCACTAACTACTCGCTTTTTCCCAAGAACCGCTCTCTTCTTTTGCGTTGCTGCATGACTGGCCATGCATGCAGGATGCATGTGCCCGCCGGCCACTGCATGCGCCTGGTTTGTTACTAGGCCTATTTAATAGGGTGGTTATGGAGTAAATTAAGGAGATTTATTTTCTCTGTGTGCATCCACCAAATTAGAGGATGCGGTACTGGATGCAGACACTCACATTAAACTAACATTCAGAAGAACAAAAGTTCAGCATGTCTATGCATCTCAATGATTCACCATACTATAACCAATATACAAAACTGTGAGAAGGTGTGGAAATAAAGAAAATCGGTCGATGCTTCTCTGAGCAAAGGGCCTCCCTGCGCACGCATTAATTTCCTGGGCATGCTTGTTTCTTCTCAATGTTGCGAGCACTTTGAGCATGTTGGCAACTCCACAGCTAGCTAGCTGCCTCATCTTGCAATTGATGCTGACACATTTGCAGCAAACACATGAGGCAATAGAGATGACTCAACATGGGTCCATATTGTGCAGTTCCCCTGATATCATATTCATTGTCCTGAATCTGAAAAGATAGGAAAACAGTAGCTATACTTAAACGGTGTTGCAAAACAGTAGCACATATCAATAGCTCGGCATGACAAAACACGATCATCTGGACGAAGGGGATACTGACCTGCCTGAGGAAGATTACATATAATTTCATAAGTCCTTGGTTGATTTCCACCTTCGGCTGCACTGCTTGTTTGCTCCTCCACACATGACAGGATCGTTCCGCACTGCATTCAGCAAGTCAACGTACGAATAAGCTAATTTCATCTTGCGGTGGTCATTGTACCTAGTTACGAATGTAGGAATACCTGGAGCACCATGAGGTTAGCTGACAGCAGGTAGATGCAGCCATATAAATTTTGTGCGGTGCTACCAAAATTGAGGTTTGTATCCCTTCCCGTTATGAGAATTCTTCTTGAAGTTGGTAGAATGTGACGGCTTGTTCTTTGCATCAAACTTGCCTTTCCCCTGAGATTTGTTCTTGTTGTTTTGGGGCTGGTTGGGCTGGAAGTTCTTCTCGTGTACCATGTGGGCACTAGAAGCTCCCTCGGCGACCCGAGCACGTGTGTCTTTTGCTCTCGCCTTCTCCTCAAAATCAAGAGTGCTAATGAGATCCAAAACAGAAAACTCATGTCTCTTGTTTTTCAGAGAAGTAGCAAAATCGTTCCACGAAGGTGGAAGCTTGGCAATGATGGTCCCAGCAACAAATTTGTCCGGCAACACACACTTAAAGTGCTCAAGTTCCTTAGAGAGTGACTGTATCTCATGAGTCTGCTGAACAACAGAGCGCTCATCAGTCATCTTGTAGTCACAGAATTGCTCCATGACGTACAACTCGTTGCCAGCGCCCGAGGGCCCAAACGTGGCCTCGAGCGCAGCCCACATGTCTTTGCCGCTGTCAAACAACATATACGAATCCACAATGGAATCGTCAAGAACACTCAGCAGGGCGGCTTTGAAGAGGGTATCCATGTTCTGAAAAGCTTCCTGCTGTGTAGGATTAAGATCGCCCTCAGGCTTACCCTTAGTGGCGTCATAGCAGTACATGATCTGAAACCAATATACTGCTCTTGTGCGCCACCTTTTATATTGCACCCCCTTAAAAGTAGGCGGCTTCAAAAGCGCAGCAAAACCACTCGGAGTAAATTGCCTGTGATCAGGTTTTTGGATTGGATTGTTGAATATATGAGCAATTTAGTATGAGATTTAATCCGAATCAGCAGTAAATAGATCATGACGACAATTGCAAACATCAAAGTAATGATGCGGACTAAACCAGGAGGACAGAATCACATACTGTACAGCGGGAGCAGAACCGATGTGGTTGATGTTGTCACTCATGTCGTTGATGAAGAGGTTACCGAGGTCGGGGAAGAAGGCTGTCGTTGAGGAAGTCGTCGCTGGCAGCAGTCACAGGAGTGTGCTCCCCAAAAACCTGATCGCCCCTCTCCCGTACAGGATCACGAAAGGCGGGGTTCGGAGGACTGCTGTCCCTTCTCGCGGTGCACGCCGGAAGGAGGGCTGGAGAAGAATTGCGTGGCGGCGCTAAGATCTGGAACGGTGCGAAACCATATGATACAGCGGCGGCTAGGGTAGAGCATGTCAGGTCGGAGTATAATAGTAGGCCTTTGGCCCCCAAACCCCACGTCCAAGTCAATAATAGCTCAAAAAAGTCAATAATAGCCCCACCAAGGTTTGTCTCAAAAAAACGGAGTAATTAAGGCGTCCGTTAGTCCCTTTAGTATAAATACAATATCATTAATAATGGCCCCACCTTTTGTCTCACAAAGTAGAGTATGTTGGAGTACAACCGGCTACACGTTTACAATCCGCTTCTCTTCTCTCTCCTCTTCTCTCTCCTTCAACTAATCACAAATACTATATTTAAATCCTTATAGCCTGCTTATGTCATCTAATTATAGTACTTGCTCTAAAAGTTACTATCCACTGTGTAGTCTGAAATGCCGGGCGTGCAGCGGGCGGTGCCCTCGGTCGGCGCGCCGCTTCAACGGCGGAAGCAGTGAGAGGTCGCGTCGCCCTGACTTGCCATCAATGTGGAGCGGCGGGCTCAGCTGGCGCCGGGCGGGAAGCGCGCGCGGGAGGGGGGAGGGGTTTTTGTTGGGCCAAGAAGGTGAGAAGCCAACTTGGGATCGGTCCGGACGGGGAAATATCATGTGCTCCCATACTCTGCATATGACACTAGTCTATGTTACTACTCCCTCCTTTCCGGTTTATAGAGATGTTTAGAGTAACATAGTAATATGTTACAGTACAAGTTACTCCCCACTATGACCAGCCTTGGCCTCTCCCAGTGATCCACCATGTATAGCTGCTAAGCCTGCCACGTAGGCATAAAATATGATGTGGCACCAATAAACTAAGCACCTATGCATTGAACACTTGAGTTACTAAGCCATTTAATGCACTTAGCACCTCATCTAAAGAGCATTAATAGTATAGCCAGCTGCTGGCTATAAGCCTACAGCCCATCTTATAGTCAACATGTACAAAGTGCCTAGGAGCACGTGCTAGAGCTGGCTCTTCACGAAGAGCCCGCTTACCTTCTCTCTCCTCTTCTCTTTCCTCCAACTAAGCAGAAATATACTACTGTTTATTCCTTATAGCCCGCTGACTCAGCTCTATTGTACTTGCTCTAAGCACATCTAAGCACTTGCTAGCACCCCCTTGACCGTGGACCTTGACGGTGTACGTCACCTTGTGTCTCATAATTTTCCTCGTCATCATCTGAGTCCTAGAAGATCTCACCCACATCATCATTAGCATGCAGCCGCCTTGATAGACAACGTGCGCAGAAGGAGTAGAGGCGACTGGGGACGCACCACCACCACGTCGTGGGCACTCCGTATGTGCTCGTGTGCGTGCAGCGTGCGTGTTTTTCCATCGGTGCTAGCTCTAAGGCCGAGGCTGCGGTCGTCTTCGTCTCCGACTAGTAGTTGAGCAACGACGGCAAAGAGGTGCTGCAAGAGATGCGTATGCGCCGTTGCGTGCGAGCTTCGCCGTAGCACGACGAACCGGACGTCGCCGCGGATGGCGCACGCCTCCATGCAGCCGAGTGTGTGCGCATGCATGTGTTATTCACGTGCATTCTGCGGCCGAGCGTGTGTGCATGCACGTCTTGTGTACGTGCGTTGTGTGCTCCATGCTGTGCGCGTATGTGCATGAGTTGGATCGGATGGAGTTAGTGCGTTGGCTTGTGTACATATTTTAGAGTGTAGATTCACTCATTTTGTTTCGTATGTAGTCCCTTATTGAAATATCTAAAAAGACTTATATTTGGGAACGGAGGGAGTATAAAACATCTTCAACTTAGCATCCTGATGTACCGTTTCTAGTGGTTAGCGAAAAGTTCATGTTCTTTTAGTTGTTTATAGGTGGGCAGGCGGCAAAAAACAGGGGAAAACGCGCAAGGTTCCTTGCAGACGCTCCACCGCGAGGTTCCTTGCTCCTCCTCGGTCGTCGGGAATCTATGCTCTTCAACTCTTTTCTTTTACGTGAGCTTTGTTCATCCTTTTCCCAACACGCGAGACATCTAGCATCAAGGTGCACGTGTCATGCAAGAAAATGGAGATAATCAGATAAGCAGTGCGTAAGTGAGTCGTGCGGGGGGGGGGAAGCGGGGGGAAACCCTTTTCCGTAAGTGAGTCGTGCACTTCGATGGCACCTACGCAATATTTTTTCTCCTCGATGGCACGTGAATGGCACGTGAATAGTGCACGTACTCAACGACGGAGCACGGGATGGTAGCAATGACATGGTCAGCCCTTTTTTGGAGAGAGTACGTACTACTAGTAAATAACTTTGATGTGTCCCGTCAACTCGCAGAACGACGAGAAGCTTGATTACGCCTTCTCCCTCGCCAACGCGTGCGCGGTGGCTCGCAGCACGAGGAGAAACTTTTGCTTACAAGCGGTGGACGTGCAGCAGTTCATTTGGTGTCAGATTGCCAGAAGCACTACTGTAGAACCATCGACTTCCGGAAGAGGCGAAGAGCCAAGCGCAAGGTCACCTACTAACCTTAGGCTAGGCGTAGTGGGAGTAACATAAGTAGAGGTACCTCCTTTTTTTATTCTAGAAACAACCACACGCGAATATCAAGGTGCTGGTTACGTAGAACAAATTTCCTGCAGTCCGTGCTCAGCCCTCCTCTATCTCTCTTCTCAGCCAGCCAGCGGACGCGCGGAGCCCATCGTCTGTTTGCTCACATGCGGCCCCACATGTCAGTGAAAACGCAAGAGGACCCACTGAACCTGCACATCTTTCACCTCGACGTGCTGGTGATGAAAAACAAATCCAAGAAAGATCTTCGGTGGCCGCTTTTGGAGTTACTCAAGAGTAGTAAGATTCTATTTACAGTTTAACCCAAGATGCACATCTCGTGGCTTCAACTACCACTCTATTTTCTTTCATGACACGACCTGGATGCTGGATGTCCCACGTGTCGGCAAAAGGAGGAAGAACCCGACCAAATCTTCGGTTGTGCTCTCGGATTAGACTAGTTGTGCTAACTTAAAAATTTATTGTGTACTCCCTCCGTTCCAAAATACTTGACTTCCATTTGTCCAAAAATGGATGTACCTATATACTAAAACATGTCTAGATACATATATATTTTGACAAATAGAAGGCATGTATTGTGCAACGGAGGGAGTAGAATGGATGCAAGTTTTTGTATTGGGAAGAAGAGTACATCCATATATTGATAGAGCGCAATTTAGTAGATGTTCTATCACTTTTAGCTAGCACAGAGGCTATAGATGAGATTAGTGCACTTGTTGATACTCCTACTTGGTATGCGTGTTGCTGCTTAGACGCAGAGAAAAACGGACCGGAGGGAGTACTAGAATAGAGGCTAGACATGAGACTAGATGCGAGGAAGCAACGTCTACTTCTTTACACTCGAAGAAGAAAGAAGCACGCAAGATCGAGCCTCCGCAGATCAACAATGAATGCATCGAGAAGGCACTAATCCAACTTACAGGAGTAGTAAAATGTATTCTTGTGGTTCTTGTTTTCTTTGGTCTTGCTTTTCTAGTCAAAATTATCGTTGGAGTTCGTGCAAAACGGAGGTCCGTTTGGGGTCGTGCGTTGCAGTTGGCCTTACAAGTGGGACCGCAGTTAAGGAAACCGACTATCGGCAAACCCCCACCTCGCCCGCCGCGCGATGGCTGAGTTAGAGAAACGATGAGGTTGAAGAGATTGCTCTAGCACGGACTCCAAGAAATATGGTGTCAGATGGAAGTCGTGCTGGTGGCGTGTGCCGTACTCCTGGACGTGAATGCTTGTTCTGGCCCATGCCACCCTACTACTCCTACTACTTACTATATAGTACTACTAGTATCGAGGATTCGAGGTGCTGGTTACGTAGTAGAGTACAATATGGCTACAGTAAAAACACCCGCACAACGCGCGAAGCATGTGAAGCTAGTACAAATAGTGTACTACTATTGTTGATTGGCCTCATCCGATAACCTGTTGCAATGCACGTACAATTATGTATTCGGAAAATATTTTTTTGCCTCGTCGCACCACTCACTCACAGAAGCGACTCGAAAGCCATTCATAAATTTAGTAAGTTTATCACAGGCATATCATTTTATTACATACAACAGGTCATCAACCCACATCGACAACGAGGATACATTATAAATACTAAAGTTTTCACCACACAACAAATAACAAGCAATGAAATGAACTTCAACTCAACCATTCCTCGGCGTTGGAAACGCTTGCTTTGAACCACAAGTGATTCTCTGGGACGGGCCATCCATTGTCGATCTGGAGACCAACGCAGGACTGATCATCCAGGCTGAAGCGGCCTACTATATCAGTACCAGGGTAGGGAACCACCCAAATGTCCGAGGTATAGACACAGTTGCTTCTCATAAATGGTAGTAACGTTGTGTCAACAGCAGTTGGATCGCCTTTCACCATCATTGGATAGTTTTGTCCAAGGAAGAGCGAGTTTTCTCCAAGACTATCAATTCTGTACCAGGGAGAAGGAGTTGGCGCTAGCACACTAGTATCCATCCCGAATACCATGCAACGGGTGTTGGAATAGGTCCGGAGAGTGCGACCATGGGAGACTACACCTGCTTCCTTAGCAGTAACATCATCAGTGGGCTGTATACACACGAGAAGAGGTGATCCATCGGAATTAGTTGCCAGGCGCCAAATAGTATATGGGCGCTGCTCGTCCTCATGCTCGTGATCATCACCATCGTCATCTCCCCCTTGGTTATAAAAATCTTCAAGTATAGGTGGTGGAATGTTCGCAGGACCTTGGAAACACAAGAAGAAGGTTAATTAGTAAAGGGAAACTTGCTAACCCGCATGCATGTGGATGAAACAATTATAATTACGGTGGAAGACAAACGTACCGAAACAACGACTCCATGCAAAAACAGTGCCACGAGTGGTGGCAGCAAACACAAGGCCCTCGTATTCAATTGCATCACAGTACTCATCCGTGTACAGAAACTGATTTTTGAGCAATATCCATCGAGTCAAACCAGCAAGGACGGCAACAAGCTTGTCGAAGATAGCAACAACTTCATAGTTGTTGTAATTCCAAGAGCGGTTGGGAACTCGAGAAATTGCTATCTTCCGTAGAAGACAGTCACCATGATTGTATTTGAACGTGCGTACAATACCGGTGTGCTCAACCTCTGGGC
This sequence comes from Triticum aestivum, assembly GCF_018294505.1. Lineage (NCBI taxonomy): Eukaryota > Viridiplantae > Streptophyta > Magnoliopsida > Poales > Poaceae > Triticum > Triticum aestivum. The sequence goes on along the minus strand of NC_057813.1, from coordinate 482,085,055 downwards.
AGTCTGCTGAGATTTTTGGAAGTGGAACCCGGTCACGAGTGTACACATTCACAAGTTCCCACTCGCAGTTGGACCCAATGTAAACAACCCAATCTCCATTTGCGCCTGCCCAAGCCTTGCCCTCAAGCGATGGCATCTTAACATCATACGTATCATTATCAAGCGGCATCAACTTGCACAGGGCGAGGCCTCCGTCGTGACGGCGCCAGTCATCAGGGTCACGGCGAAGAAGATAGGGGAGATCAAACCGCTCCTTGACTCTTGGGTTCCTTGTAATGATGTTATTAGTTGAGTCAAGAATGGGCTTGAACGAACCTGCCATGCTAGCCGAGGTGATGACGTCGCACCGATCAATGAGTTCCTCCACCACGTCATCTTTCAGATCGGGGCAAGAATAACGGGGTCGTTTCCGTCCTGTTCCCTCCATGGAGAAGATGATCGAACAATGGCAGAAGAAAGGGTGAAGGGCTGAAGGAAAATGGAGGAGGGAGAGGAAGAGCGTGCGACAGCAGTTCCAAATCGAGAGGGAAAGGCGAAGAGTCGGTGGGCGGTTGCCAGTTTGCCACGGTTCACGAAGGGGCGCCCCGGCCTACACGTCGGTTCGGAAATACTCCTACTACTCGCCGTCGTCTCACTGATATGTTGGAACGGGACCACATGTCAACGAAACATGGTGTGTAATTTCTCGTGCAAAATGCGATCTGGCCGCGTTGGCCCGAGGTGCCGCATTAGTTTTTTTTTGAAAGTTTGCCGCATTAGTTATCGACCTTTATTTTTTTAACATGCAATCTGAATGGATAGCTCCTGTGGTCATCACACGTGAGCGGATATAGTGATGGTTGATTCGCCCGAGCAACTTATTACTGTGGGAATATGGGAGTACCAGCGGATTCAAGGAACAGAGAAATGATGGTTGCTTCGTCCGAGCAACTTACTGTGGCGAAGGTGGGGCTCTGTGATTTGACTGCTCACTAGTCATTACTACTGCGGCGCAACGACCGGGGTGAATCTTTCCCTGAAGTTGTGTTGTGCACTCAATATTGCTGCATGGCAGGTGGAGCCGGATGAAGGATGTCCAACATGTCGGCGAAACGAAGTTGAATTGTTTCTGGCATTGCTATCAATCCTTCAGGATTTGTTTATATGTACGCATAATTTTGATGAAATTGTACTGTGATGCTATGAAGGTTTCAACTCTGGTTCCCGCAGGAAAAAAAGGTTTCAACTTAGGATTCATGTGTCTTGCCTCGAGATTATCTCGTTACAACATTCCATCAAATACAAATGAAACTACCATGGCTAATGCATCTCAATGGTTCGCAGATCAGCGCCAATATTCACATCACAACTGAAGACAAAGTTGTGAGAAGGTGTACAAATAAAGAAAAAATATAATTGATCGATGTTGTTCGTAGGCATGGCTCCATTTCCTTGGCACAGTGTTCATTGCTTGGCAGCTAGTTTCACCCAGCTCTGTAGCCAAAAAAGAGGTGTATGAAGGACACCACAATCCGATCATTTTGTGCAGCTCCACTAAAATCGGGCGGACCATCCCTGTTTGCAAAGATATCCAGTCAGTGTGATTACAATAATAGTGGAACTAGATGATGAAACATAACACACATAAATAGAAGCCGATCACCTCTACGATCTCTCTTTAGGACTAACTTCTTGTTGGAGAAGATTAGGCACGGAGTTGGATGAGGAGGATAGCAAAACCAATCTCCCTTTCCGCAGTCCCACAGAAATGTAAAAACGTTGCCCGTGTGACATTTTGGCGGAACTGCACAAAACACTCTTCAGAAAAGTGATTTGTGCAGTTCACCAGAAGGTCGCAATAGCAACGAGGTGAAAATGGATAGCCCTGTTTGCAAAAGGAGGTCGAAAGGAAACAATTACTGCCCAATAACACGAGTTGAAGACACATACGCCGACAAAAAAGAAGCATGTTCCATGTAAAAAGGGAAAGATAGCACATGGTGGTTTATCAAAAATGGTTTGAGGACGAGATTGCAAGATGGAAAGTACGCCGGCCGAGATACGATTTAAGCAAACAACTAAAGAAGATCCACATGCAGCAACGTGGGAAGATGGGCAGTGGAGCAAGGCCGGAGGAAGCTGTACCTGAGGGTCGTCGGGATGTTACTAGGAGGGCGCCGGCGGCCGGGATCTGCCCATACTGCGGCAGCGAGCAAGTGGCGAAGGCCCTACCGCGCCGGAGCTTGGTCAGAGAGAACGGCGGGTACCGCAGATCGGGACGAGCTGCCTCAACGCCGTCGAACGGAGAGACGATGCACATCCTCCCTTTCCGCCGGCGGACGGGATGCGGCCGGATCACTGACCAACGCTGAGAGAGAGAGGCCACGGCGGCCTTGTGGATGTGTGACGAGACTCACGAGAGACAAACCCATTTTTCCATTTTCCCCACGGCAATCGTTTTATATTCTAGGCGTGGTACCCGACCCTCCTTCGAGTAAACAACCGCTACACGCGTCAAATTATCACGTGGGCTGCCTTTTCGTACAGAAACGAACTCCACCGTGTACCCGCGCGGGTGTGGCCGGGAACGAGACGTGAGTACGTGCGTCCTGCGTGCACTTCTTCTTTAGGTGCAGGTACGTACGTGGGTGGGTGTGAGAGAGATGGTTTGTGCGAAACAGAGGCAATGTGTTGATGATATCTCAATCAGAAAAACGTAACATATGCAATGTGTGTGAAACGGAGTCATGGACGTGAGATATCGATAGAATTGAAAACAGGGATGAAGTGTGTGGCTGCGCGATCGATAAAGAGTGCCATCGAATTTGTGTTTGCCCACGTCAAAGATACAGGGCGGCTGGCCTACTGGAATTTGAGAGGGCAGAGGTGCAGTTCTTCTCCGTGGCATGGATACCTACCTACAACGTTCGACTATCGGTGTGTGTGGGGGGGGGGTAGAGACCGGTCGACTAGTATATGTGTGGGGAAGGAGAGAGACCTAGCTATGTATTGAGGGAGATCGATCGACATCCATGGATATGTGTAGCAGAGGAATAAGGTTGGGAAAAAGACAAAGGTAGAGCGTCGGAGGGTTGGTGGTGGAGTGGCGTCTCACAAATGGTGGGAGAGGCCTGCTAGACAAACGGAGGGTATGAGTGCAATATCAATAAGAGAGGGCGGGGGATGTCTGTCTGTCTATGCACGTGCGTGTGAGAGACGGGTCGGGAGGTATTCAAGGATGATGAGGGGAGAAGATATGGTTGTGGTAAGCATGCGTAACTACATAGGAAGATCAACCGTCGTGTGTCCGAGAAAAGGAGAGACATAACTAGCGAGGTAAGTGTATCGGTGCTTGGTGAAAACGAATTATAGTCGACCTGGCTATATGTAGGGAGATCAGTTCATATACACGCCTGCATGTGTTAGAAGCAAATAAGGTCCGGAGAGGCAGACAGGGGGAGAGGGTGTGGCTAGGAGGTGGTGCGAGAGGCCTACCATGTCGAGGGGGAGGAGTGTGCGAGCATGTGATTAATGAAAAGAGGGGCGGGAGTGTGCACCTGCGTGGAATCGTATTGGACATATGGGGGCATGGACGGTGAGAAGAGAAGAGGGGAAGTATATATGTGTTTGTTGTAGGCACACTTGGCTAGAGAGGTATATCGACCGGTGTGTGCCAGAAAGAAGGAGCCGGGGGCCTACACACACCGCTGGTGGACGACCTAAAGAGAAATAATGAACGTGCGCGATGGAGGGGACGCTAAGGGTGTGTGAGGGGGGCGGGCGTGTGCATGCACGATAGAAAGTTAGCGCTAGCTAGCTACAAATAGAAGAGGATCGTGAAGGTGTAAAAGACGAACAAAGATCATAATTCATTATAAAAAGGTGGATACGGATACTTGAAGAAGATATCATAATGTAGAACATTGATTATAATTTGGGCTAATGTGTGGCTTTTGCAACTCAGGTCTAAATACTTGTCATAATGTAGGGGGCGGGGCACTATACTTTGTGTGATAAACACGGTGTACGTATGGAACATGGTTTAGATTATGAATATATAGTTAGTACATCAAATGTACTATTATTTGGAATCAACATCAAGTGTATTCAAAAAATAGAATTCGAGTTCATGTAGTACACATAGTTCATATCTATCTCTATAGTAATCATGTGGTGTGTTATTAAGGTAATACACGAATGATGGTTGAAGTTGGCAACAATCATGATTGTAGATTCTTATTGAAATAGAGAAACGAATTCAAATTTAGTTCGAATTGCAGCGGTAGTATAGACATTTGGAATGCACTAAAATGTTGGTATGAGTAGGTTACATGCATTATACAGCAAGCGAAAAAATTAATCGGACATAACATGGATTCATACTCCCTCCTTCCATCTATATAGGGCGTAATGAGATTTTTAAGACCGCCTTTGACTATTGACAAGATTAATAGTACATGACATGCACAATGTGAAAATTATATCATTGAAAGAACCTTTCACAGACGAAGTTAACGGTGTGCTTTGTGTAAGTTGCATGTCATATATCATTGCTCTAATATTTGGTCAAAGTTAGCATCGAAAAACGCATTAGGCCCTATATAGATGGAAGGAGGGAGTAGCTTTGAATAGCATTTGTATAGTAAAACGGGGCAAGACTCTCTCTTTGTGTGGTGTGAATAGTTTTATTTTTTTCGTTTTCTTTTTGGTTGAGGGAAGTGCGAATTGATTTGGTACGTACAAGTACAATATTACTACACGTTAGGCTTGTCCCTAAAATTCAACCCGCGTCTTGTTATATCCCGAAAATTCAGATATCGTGCTCCCAAAACTGGCGCCTTCACAACCCGCGCCTTGCTATCCCGAAATTACAACGCGCGCGAAAACTCCCTCCAGCTGCCAAATCCCGACACGCGAAATCCCCCTTCTAACCCTGAGCCGAAAGGGCCGCTAGTTCAAATCGGTGGGGGGTACTTTTGTAACACACCCTACATTTTGGACAAGCGCGTCCCTAAGTCATGCTTCACCCCCTCCCATCGCCCCCTTTTCGCCATTCGAAATCCCAGGCCGCCATAACCTCTCCGCTCCAGCCGCGAAACCCCACCCTCCTCCGTCCGCCACGTCACCGCTGCCCAGCCGGAGCCTCTTCCCCGACGACGTCGTCCACCGCAACAGCTCGACGTCCCTCGTCCACCTCCCCGGATGAGGATCCGTCGTCCATCTCGCCGTCCAGCCGGTTCAGCCGCCCCGTCCTCCACCTCCAAGGAGCTGCTCCGACGATCGCCTCGTCTATCGCGGCTGCTCCATCCCCACAGCGCCGCCTTAACCTGCTCCACCGGAACCGCAGCATCCTCACCGACTCCTCGGACGAAGCCGAGGCCTACTCGGCGCCACCAAAGAGGTTGTACACTCATCGCATCGCACCTTCTCCTTAACTCGACCTCCCGGCGCCGACGGTGCTCCATCCCGCACCCCCATGGAGCGGCTACCTTGAAGCCGGCGCCGCGGGCGACATCTCCACGGCGGCTCTCCCCCAGTGCGAGGCCCCTTCGGCGGCGGCGTCCATACCAGCCGGATCTGCTGCTGCTGCTCCGGCTCTCGCTCGCTCGCTCGCGCTGCTGCTGCTGCTCCGGCTCTCGCTCGATCGCTCGCTCGCCCAGCTGCTGCTGCTGCTCTCCCCCTCGCTCGTGCTGCTGCTCTGCTCCGATTAAGCCACACTTCAGTCGACTGAATCGACTTTTGGGTCAGTCGATTTTCAGGGGTTGGGGGGGGGCTCGCCGGAGTTAAGGAAGAACCACCCGCAGCGGGGACGGGGGCTCGCCGGAGAGGTACCCCACTATCTATCTTAGGGTTCAGGGTGGGGGCGGGGGCCTAGAGGGCTGGCCGGGGCGGCGGTGGCGAGTTGTTTCGGGGCGGCGAGGCGGCGCTGGGGCCGGCGGTTCGGCCGGTGGTGGCTGGCGGCTCAGGGGGGTGCAGGTTGAAGATGAACTGCAGGCCCTCCCTAAACTACATGTCAAGTGCCTCTCTGCTACCATTGCGTTCAGTTTCGACAGTAGCATTCAGATTCCACAGTAAATTTCAGTTTCGACAGTTAAGTTCAGAGTCAACAGTTTTTACCTCATCTGTTGTAGTCAGGTGGTTTTTGGTGATGTTAATTTTACATCCATTTTACATCATCTATTGGAGATGCTATTAGAATCCCACTTGAGATTGACGATGTCTGTCTTGTGCTGCTTCAGCCTTGACGTCTTACGGCTCACCGGAGCTGCTCCAACGACAGAACGATCCATCACAACAGAGCAGTGCCCTGGACGCCGTCTACAGATTCCTCAGATCTTCCTCCACACCTCCGACAGCCACCTCTGCCTCAACTGCTTCAGCGACCAACCCAATGATGCTGAGGTCGACACGGCTACGGCAAAGAGGTTGTACACTTGTTGCATCACTTATTACTATACATTCACGTCGATCCATTAGGGCTATTTTGGTTCAACGGAAAAACATAGCAATAGGGAATTTTCCAATGGCACTCTACTATTCAATTATTCATGCATTTTGTTGAAAGGAATGAAGCAAAACATCCACCTGGACCTACTTTTCAAAATCCTATGCATGAAAACAAGACCAAGTGCATTAGTGCCAGAATAACATTCTAACTGTACACGCTTTCATATGGTTTCTCTTTATTTTGGCCATGTTTCTTTGCATTCCTCTGCTCTTCCAATTCCTGTAAACCAAACACCCAAGTTGACAGAAATCCTGTGTTTACAAATGCTCTGTTTACCATGTGCATTTTCCTATCCTATTCCGGTGTTTTTCCTATCCCTGCGTTTTAAGAATCATGCAAGCCAAATGAGCCCTTACAGAATTACTTCAGTTACAGGTACGTGTCGAAGGGAACTTTGTGTGGTTTGTCCTGCTCCTGCCGCGACGTCGTCCACCTCACCTGAGCTGCTCCATCGACAGAAGCATCCACCAAACCAGACATCACGACTCCTGACCGTCTTTCGCCGCCTCAGATCTCCTTCCCTGCCGCCGGCACCCACCCCAACGGCATCACCATCATCGACTCAGCAGATGAACCTGAGGAGTACACGGGTCCACAAGAGAGGTCGCACTCTTTTGTTTCTGCTTATGTTATGCATTGCTTAAACTTACCTGCTACTTTATCGTCCTGTTCAGCTCTTGGACTCCCAACTCAGGTCCAAATTAATGTTCAAACTTGAGTTCTAAATTAGTTGTGGGGCACATATCGAGGCAGCAATGAATAGTATGTCTGTCTAATATCTGGTTCACCTAGGGTATGCCTATGTTGTTCATCTTGGGTGGGAAACAAATAGTAAAGCAATCATCATCTGTCTTTTTATTAATTTAAAGCAATCATCAGCCTGCTATCATTATTTTTGGATCCATCCACTGGTTGTTACCATCACTCTAAATTTCTGCATGCTCTCCTTACATAATCTCACCATATTTTTTCGTATGCATGTCAGATATTGTACACAGTCATGCTGAACATGTAGAGAAAAAGAGAAGAGTTTTGCGCGGCAATACAATGTCATGCAGACATCGCTCCATGGTGGGTTCAATGGCAAACCCTCCCCACCCCTCTCCAGATTGTAATCCAGAGGAAGATATCTGTTCTGAGGCGGATTCAGACGCCGCTGACCACTCCTATTTACCCCCCAAGGTGTTTGCTCTACCTTGGCATGATGATGTTAGTCATATCATGCATATGTTGCCTTGCAGTGCCTACTTTTGACATCATATATGTCATCTGCTTAGTTTAGACATGTTCTGTAATGCCACCTGTTTAGTTTCTATATCATATATGGGAATTATGCAGTCTCATGTCTTTTAGCCAGCCATAATATATGTGAAATGTGCAATGCCATCCTGTTTAACCAGGCATCATATATTTGAATGATATCTTGCCCATCCTTTTCTTCATTACATTTCCATTTGTCGACAATGTTTGTACATTAAACTACTCTTCCTGTGAATCAGCCATTTGGGTGGGAGATGGAAAAATCTGGAGTGAAAACAAGGCCTTCAGAGCAGACAGTGCTACCTGTCGAAGCAGATCTCTTGTTGGGTCCCGATAGCTCCTCAGAGATGGATTCAGAGACAGATGACCAGTCCTATTCCCCTACTGAGGTGTATGCTCTAACTTGGCACGGTTATACTGCTCATATCATGCATACGGTGTCTTGCATTGCATAGTTTAGACATCATATACACAATATTCAACACCATGTTCTTAGTTCAGACATCATATCGAATGCCCTCTGTTTAGCATATAAATCACATATGTGAATTAAATGATGCGATCCTGATTACTTAGATAACATGTAGGTGAATTATGTCATGCGATCCTGTTTAGTTATTCATCATATCTTTGAATTATGTTATGCTATGCTATCCAGTTTAGATAGACATCATATATGTGAAATTATGTCATGCTATCCGTTTTAGTTAAACAATATACATGTCAACTATTTCATGCCCTCTTTTTTCCACACTATCTATTGCATCTGTCTCTCATACAATGTCTGTACATTCAACTATGTTTCCTGTTTATCAGCCATTTGAATTGGAGCGGGTGATGCCAGTATCTAGCGGAATAAAAACACGGTCTTCAAATAAAACAGTGCTACCTCTTGGTGGAGATAGCACCCCGGTTGTACATGCACAAGAACCAGCCCTACCACACATAACCCAAACTCTCGCAGATTGTACCCCTACTGCGATGGACAGAGAACCAGCTTCACCCAATCTAACCCCAACCCCAGCCGATAGTAACCCAGTTCCTGTTGACACAGCACCATCTCCACCACAGAGCTCCCAAACAAGAGCAGTTAGTAAGGCAGCTCCAGTGCCCAAAGGGCCAGTACTATCACGGCGAACCCCAACTCCACCAGTTAGTACGCCTATTCCTGTGGAGGAAGCACAACCAGCCAGTCGTAGTTTAGCATCTATCGCATTTGATGTTGTTAAATCGTATGTGCGTATCTTCCCATCTTGGAAATATTATACTGAAGATGAAGGAAAATGCCAGTTGCAGGTGTTTGTCCAGGAGTTATGTGTAAGTAATGTTATTCATGGCAATTACTTTGCTTCGTCCCATACATCCTACCTCCATGATGGTTATAATACAGCAAATTTTCCCATTTTTCTCTATAGAGAAGGACCGATTTGGAAACTCAGGATGAGGTAACCTGTGCTAATACCTCTGCTATCTTCAAGAATGCTTGGTGGCAGTATCGGAATTACCTGAAGAAAACGTACTTCACCGGCAAAGAAACTCATCAAATTCCCTTACGTTCTCCTGAGACACATTTACTGGACGATGACTGGGAACGCCTTGTTCTGTACTGGTCCCGAACCAAGAATGTGGTAAGGTCTATGAGCTCATTTTCTATTTTTAAGTATTATATTCTTGCGTCTTACTGTACTCTGTTCATGTAGAACAAGTGCCTAAACCTGAAGAACAACTGTTCTAATTTAAGATTCCATTGCTATCATAGTTCAAAAAAGCGCTAGGCGTTAATTGTGCGTTTTGCCACCGCCTTGCACTTTACTGACCAAAGCGCATGCTTATGCGCAGTTATGCACAGATTAAGCGTAGTTATGCGCAATGCGTTTTGCCAACGCCTAGAGCCTAGGCGCGCTTAAGCGCTCGCTTAGGCGCGCCTTTTTTTAACTATGATTGCTTTGCTCTTGTATCACTGTATTTACTGATACAAACTTATTTTTAAATTGAAGGATCCAATCGAAACTCCAATGGCACAACAGGTATGTTCACGCATGTTTCTTTAACAGGTTTGCTCTTATCAATAGCTCTTTTGATTTCAATTTCAATTGTGTATACACTTGAATTTCATATCATGCACATTACTAGCATCACAACAGAGCCAATAGTGTTGTTGTACATGTAGACCCGTGGGACCCATCTGAAATCTTGTTGTGCCATGTAGTTTCCCACGCTTTGTATTCTTTCACTGCTGCTTTGTCTTGAACTGATATGATTTGAACCGTGTCTCTATTTTGATTTGGCAAGACAATGCAGTGACCATAGGACATAGATATATGTTTGTTTGATGCTTTTATTATGTACTACTACTTGGCAATAGAGGACTTGGTAGTTTAATCCTGTCCACCTTACTAATGAACTGGTTCACCGAAATGAGTTTCATATACTAGTACATGCTAAACTTGTTATGTGTCTACTTGTTTCTTCTTTTAGAATGCTGACAGAATATTGGGGAAGAGTGCCTTATTAAGCAATGGTAAAGGAAGTAATGCAGATAAGGTTCAGGATAGTGACACATCCTTGTTGGTCTCCAACAAAGCTGATAAAACAGCTAAGGAAGACTATCCTGAAGACAACGAGACAACCCCAAAGTCATGTCTTGGTTTAGTGTTCGAGTTACTGGCCACTACCGCTTGCACAAGCTATTCAAACTCACTGTCTGAATCAGTTTGGTTTCTTGAGTCTCAACTACAAGCTGAAAGACATCGATCAGCTGTGCCGCGACAAGAAGCGGAAGGACTGCGGATGTCCCTTGAGCATTCAGATGCATACTTTCTGGTGCAACAGCAAGCGTTGGAGGATTTTAGCGCCAAACAGGACAGAGCTAATCAGCTTGCTAAGCTTATTTCCAGCATGGTGGATACCTAGGATAACGTTTCTTGAGCTCTTCTGAAGTTGTTTCAGTTATGCTCTTGTTTTGCTACCGCGTTTATTTGCACTGGTGGCCAATTTTGACGGCCAGTGTATGTGATATGCTGCTTTGTTCCCTATATTTGCACTGGTGGCGAACTTTGATGCCCAGTGGATGTAATATGTGTAATAGCGGTAATAGGATAGCCTTAATTGCTTGCTTATTTATTTCCTTATTGTCTTGTTTAGTTGTTTGCATGTAGTCATTGCAGTTCTTTTTCTGTGTTTTTCTAGTGGCCACAATAGCCTATTTTTTGTAACTAGGCCAAAATAATCATGGCAACACACACACTGTTGTAACTGTAAGTGCATCTAGTGCCACCCCTAGTTGGTTTTGGAGTATTGACGACAAAGTTGGTTGAGGGACTAATGCGTTTGTGAGAATTGCAGGATAACGCAGGTAGTGTCCCTCATTGATTCGGTTTACCTACCGGAGATGACCCCTAAAAATGTATGAAGACATTGAAGACAATGGTGGTATGAGAAGATATTCATATTGAAGACTATGACATGAGAAGACATTGCGTGAAGACTATGGAGCGCGAAGACTGTGTGGTTTCATTGTTTCCTTTTCTTCTTTGTTGAGTCATAGGAACCACCGTACCGTTAAGTGGGGTCCAAGTGATCTAATTCAGAGTGACTGAAGTGATGCTCAACCCAAATCCTATGTCTTCGAGCGAAGACAATGGGAGCAAATCTTATCCAGAGCTGGATGAGTCAGCTTTGCTTGTAGCCCAAGTAAAGTTGCCGTGTGTGTTTGAAATCTGACCGTTGGAACAGGTGTCAGTTCCTTAGTGACCCAGGGTCATTTCGGACAAATTAGGTTGGGTTGCCTTGTGGCTATAAATAGCCCACCCCCTACACCATAAATTGGTGGCTGCTCAGAGTTAGTTTACGGCTTTTGTCGTTTTGAGAGCAACCCACCTCGAAGCCTTTGAGAGATAAATCCTTGCGAGGACAAAGCCCAAACACCCAGAGCCAAAGAGTGTTAGGCATCACTGAAGTCTTTTTGTCTGTGTGACCTGAAGACTTATTACACTTGAGGACTGTGTATCCTCCAGCCGGTTAGGCGTCTCATTCTGAGCATCCAAGAGTCATTGTGGATTGCCGGGTGAACGGAGTCTGTGAAGGTTTGGAAGTCTACCTTGAAGACTTACCAGAGTGATTGGGCGAGGACTGGGTGTCCTTAGCCCAAGGGGAATAAGGTGAAGACATGGTCTTCTGAGTTGAATCTCAGCCTCCCTAACCAGACATACAGTTGTCACAGCAACTGGAACTGTTCCAACAAATCCTGTGTCTTCAACAAGTGACTGGTTCTATCTCTTCCCTCCCTTAATTTGAGTTTGTCTCCGTGAAGTCATTGCTTATCTGTCTTATCTGATTGACTTCATTGCTTGACTACTATTGTTGATTGGCTTCATACTATCTTCCATCCCGATCCTACTACCTAGCCGCTATTAGTCTTCGTACGTTAACACTATTGCATACTTGACTATGGCTTGCTTGATGTAGTTTATCTTCCGCTGCATATCAATTAGGTCATTTCTATTGTTTGTCTTTGAAACTTCCACGTTTTGAAGACTTTGATAAAAATCGCCTATTCACCCCCCCTCTAGTCGATAACTAGCACTTTCAGTAACCATGGGGCTCCTGCATGCCGTATGATCCATGGGCTATGTCGACTGCAGGGATAATCAAAGTCTCCGCTGCTTGCCCCGTGTTCGATGGAACAGAATATCCCTACTGGAAGAATAAGATGCGCATGCATCTTGAAGCCATTGATGTCGACCTCTGGTATGTCGTCAAGAATGGCGTTCCAAAGACTGGTGAAGGTGTCACCCCTGCTGATGTCAAGAAGTTCATTCAACTGGACTCGACTGCAAAGAACATCATCTGTGGTCATCTGACCAAAGGACAGTATGGCCGCGTGAGTGCTCTAGAAACGTCAAAGCTAGTCTAGGACTGGCTATCCAAGGTCAATGAAGGCGTCTCAACACAGAGAGATCAAAGGATCAGTGTTCTTCTCAACCTCTTCAACCGCTTCAAGAGAAACGACAATGAAAATGTCCAGCTCACGTTTGATTGCCTCACCAACATCACAAATGAGCTTCAGGCTCTCGGCGCCACTGAGATCACCAAGCATGAAATCGTCAAGACGCTGCTGAGATCTCTTGACAGCTCCTTTGACACACTTTCCCTCATGATACAAGAATGTCCTCACTTCAAGACTCTCGATTCATCTGATATAATTGAGAGGCTCAACACACATGAGTTCCAGCTTTCTGAGAAAAGAGATATCTATGGCCCCAACTATGGCCGAACTCGTGCCTTGAAGCCAAAAGTTGTTTCCTCATCTGAAGAAGAAGAATCTAACTGCAGTTCTGATGATCCTGAAGACATTGGAAGGGAACTTGCTATGCTTGTGAATAAGTTGCAAAAATTCACCAAGAAGAAGGGCTTCAGAAAGTCTTCACGATCCAGTTCAAGAAATGATGAAGCTTCCACTCAAGACAACAAGAAGAACCTGTCACAAGTGTAAGAAGCCTGGGCACTACATCTCTGAATGTCCTCAGTGGGACAATGAGAAGAAGAAGAAGAAGAGCAAGGAATATGACTCCGATGACAAGAAGAAGAAGAAATCTTCTAAGTCTTCTTCCAAGTCCTGATCAAGGTCTTCATCTCACAAGAAGAGCTCATCTGGCAAGGCTCGTGCTTTTGTTGGCAAGGAAATGGATTCAGAGGAGGAGTCTTCTTCTGAGGAGGCAGAGGTGGAATCTGAAGCTGAGTCCGACTCTGGCGTTGCAAGTCTGGCCTTAGCCACTGCCTACGTTGCAAAGTCCATCTTAAACACTGAAGACAATGACTCCCACACCAATGCTGATGATGACAAGGACGATTCTGCTCCCACCTACTGCTTCATGGCACGCGGTGCCAAGGTAAAATCGCGCGATGCTTACTTTCAAACATCAAGTGAGGATGACTCTGATTGTGAATCTAAACCCAGCTACAAAACACTTGCTAAAATTGCTAATGAACAACAAAGGGCTATGGAACATACTCAAAAACTGTTAGATAAAAGCGATGACCTATTGGACGCGGAAATGACACGTTCACAGTCCTTAGTTGAAGACATAAAAATCTTCATGCTAAGTATCAAGAACTTGAAAGTCTTCATGAGACGCTCTCAACCACTTATGAAAAGCTCTTCTATGATTATCTTCAAAGGAAGCAAGATCTTGAGAAATTGAAAGCGACTCATGAAGATCTTCAAAAAGAAAATGAGTCATTTCGCGCTCAACAGATCAGTCCCGCTCAGGAAGGATTTGAACCACCATGTTTAAAATGCATTGAGCGTGATAACGATGCCTCTGTTGCTGAATGTTCCACTGCTGCTACTGTTGCTCTGTCTTCAACTACTGATGTGGTAACTAACACCTCATCTGAGGATACCACTACTATTGCTGATGAAAATGCTAGGTTGAAGACATTGCTTGAAACAGGGATGTATAAAAGTCTGAAAGGGCATCAGACACTCTGCGATGTCCTCAAAAAGAAGATTCTGAACCGAAACCCTAGGAAAGTTGGGTGTTGGGTTCGAGAGGAAAATGAATGCTGATGGTTCCTACTGGAAGCCTGAGCAGTATCCCAAAACCACATGGGTTGCTGCAAAGAAACCTTCAGTGGATCCATCCACTTTATCTGGCTTTACCTGTGCTAATCCTATTATCATTGATGAATCCTTTGATGCAAACTATAAACTGTTCAAAAATCAGAATGGTGAAGTATTTGCCAGGTATATTGGTACTAACTGCAGGAATGGACCGCCAATGAAGAAGATCTGGGTTCCCAAAAGCTGTCTTGAGAGTCTTCCGGAGAATGTTGTCATGACACCACCTGTGAAGAAGACAAACCCCAGACCAAAGGCGTCACATGGTCGAACGGCTTCATACGGAAACATGACTCACCTGAGTCACCCTAACGCCAATGTTTTGCAGGGAAATCACACTCAAACTTATGAATATGAGCGTGTGTCTTCAAACCGCTATGTTCACAATACTAAGAACTTTTCTGCCTATTCATATGAGTATCATTCATCTCCTGCAAGGCTATTTGCTAGGGCTCCAAAGCCGAAATTCTCAGATGCTGCACTTAGACTCATTGCTTCTACGCCACCCCTAAAGATGTGGGTGGTGAAGAAGAACTAACTCTCTTTTGCAGAACATGGTCTCCAGCCAGCAATCAAAAGCGTCCGACATTATTGCTGGGGACCTAAAACACAAAGGGACGCATGATTAAATGACTTACTATGTATTCCACATATGAATCACTTACCTGTCATACTGTGTGCTAACTTTCATCTATGCTGTGATAATCCAAGTGTGCATCAACTGCTTATGCTTCACAACATACATTGTGAAGCCTATCCTCGTAACTGCACTGTAGGGCACGTCACCAAAAGCTTCAGAATGGATTATTGATAGCGGATGCACTAATCATATGACTGGTGATCGAAGTCTTCTCATGGACTCAACCTTACGTCCATCCGACAAGAGTCAAATCACATTTGCTGACACTGGTAAAGGCAAGGTATTGGGTCTAGGTAGAGTTTCAATCTCAAAGGATCAACACATGGATAAAGTGCTGCTTGTTGAATCCCTTGGATTCAACTTAATGTCTGTCTCAATGCTTTGTGACTTAAACATGATTGTGATATTCAGAAAATATCGTTGCCTTGTACTAATGGAATCTGACAAGTCTCTAGTCTTTGAAGGGTATAGGAAAGGTGATCTATACATGGTAGATTTCTCAGCAGGTCAACAACTTGCCGTATGTCTTCTTGCAAAAGCTTCAGAATGCTGGCTCTGGCATCGAAGGCTGGGGCATGCTGGCATGAGGAACTTGCACACACTTGTCAAGAAGAAGCATGTCATAGGCATCGAAGGTGTCAAGTTCAAGAAAGATCATTTGTGTGGTGCTTGCGAAGCTGGGAAGATGACGAGGGCCAAGCACCCCTCGAAGACAATCATGACGACATCTCAACCCTTTGAGCTGTTGCACATGGACTTATTTGGCCCTACTCACTACTCCACCCTCACAACAATGGCGTGTCTCTATGGCTTCGTCATTGTTGATGACTACTCAAGATACACATGGGTGCACATAATTCTCTACAAGACTGAAGTACAAGATGTCTTCAGACGATTCGCCAATCGAGCAATGAACAACTATGGCGTCAAGATCAAGTATATCAGAAGTGATAACGGCACTGAATTAAAGAACACCGGCCTTGATCTTTATCTGGATACAATGGGAATCACTCATGAATTTTCTGCTCCGTACACACCTTAGCAAAATGGCATTGTTGAGCGCAAGAACAGAAGCCTCATTGAGATGGCTCGAACAATGCTCGACGAGTACAAGACACCAAGAAAGTTCTGGCCTGAAGCTATTGACACAGCTTGTCACATCATCAACCGTGTCTACATCCATAAGCTTCTAGGCAAAACATCCTATGAGCTCCTTACTGGCAAGAAGCCAAATGTCAGCTACTTCAGAGTCTTTGGTGCTAGGTGCTGGATCAAGGATCCCCATCACAAGTCAAAATTTGAACCCAAAGCTCACGAAGGCTTCATGCTTGGCTATGGAAAGGATTCGCACTCCTACAGAGTCTTCAACCTCTTCCACTACAAAATCGTTGAAACAGTGGATGTGCGATTTGATGAAACCAATGGTTCACAACGAGAACTCCTGCCAAGCACACTAGATGAAGCTCCTTCCAGTGAATCTATCAAGCTGATGGGAACTGGTGAAATCATGCCCTCTGAAGCACAGCCTGAAGAGGAACTTATCATTTATGCACCAAACCAACCTGAAGACAATGCGAAGACTGAAGACAATCCTCCTGATGATGACAATGATCAGCATGAGCAAGGTCTTCGTCCAGTTCATCCTTGTGTTGCAAATGAAGTACAAATTGAGAATATAATTGATAGCATCAACGCACCTGGTCCGCTTACTCGCTCAAGAGCAACATAGTTAGCAAACTTCTGTGGGAACTTTTCATTTGTGTCAATATCAGAACCCAAGAAAGTTGCTGAAGCTTTTATGGAACCTAAATGGATTCAAGCCATGCAAGAAGAACTTCAACAGTTCAAGCTGAATAATGTTTGGGAACTTGTCAAGCGACCTGACCCTCGCAAGCATAACATTATTGGAACGAAATGGATATATTGAAACAAGCAAGATGAGCATGGTCAAGTCATCAGAAACAAAGCACGTCTTGTGGCTCAAGGATATACTCAAGTTGAAGGAATTGACTTCGATGAAACATTTGCTCCTGTTGCTAGGCTTGAAGAAATTCGCATACTGCTAGCCTATGCTAATCATCACAACATCTTGCTATATCAAATGGATGTGAAGAGTGCATTTCTCAATGGCAAGATTGAAGAAGAAGTATATGTTGCTCAACCACCTGGCTTTGAAGATCCAAAACATCCTGATATGGTGTACAAACTCAACAAAGCACTCTATGGCCTCAAACAAGCTCCTCGCGCTTGGTATGATACAATCAAAGACTTCCTGAAGAGCAAGGGCTTCAAACCAGGATCCCTTGATCCCACACTCTTCACGAAGACATATGATGGTGAACTATTTGTATGCCAAATATATGTGGATGACATTATCTTCGGCTGCACCAACCAGAAGTATAGTGATGAGTTTGGATACATGATGCAAGAGCAATATCAGATGTCCATGATGGGAGAACTGAAGTTCTTCCTTGGTCTTCAAATTCATCAGCAAAGAAATGGCATCTTCATATCTCAAGAAAAATATCTCAAAGATTGTCTGAAGAAGTTCGGCATGCAAGATTGCAAAGGTTACACGACGCCAATGCTAGCCAAACACCATCTTGGTCCCGACGACAATGGTAAAGAGTTCGATCAAAAGGTATACCGCTCCATGATTGGTTCTTTACTTTACCTATGTGCATCTAGGCCAGATATTATGCTTAGTGTTTGCATGTGTGCTCGATTCCAAGCGGCACCAAAGGAATCGCATCACTTAGCTGTGAAGCGAATTCTTAGATATTTGGCTTACACCCCAACACTCGGATTATGGTATCCAAAGGGCTCAAGGTTTGATCTGGTTGGATTCTCGGATGCTGATTATGCTGGTGACAAGGTGGATCGCAAGTCAACATCAGGAACATGTCACTTTTTGGGGCGATCACTTGTCTGTTGGTCTTCAAGGAAGCAGAACTGTGTATCACTCTCAACTGCTGAATCTGAATACACTGCTGCTGGATCTTGTTGTGCTCAGCTGCTGTGGATGAAGCAAACTCTCAAGGACTATGGCATCGATCTGAAGCAAGTCCCTCTCTTCTACGACAACGAAAGCGCCATCAAGATTGCCAACAATCCAGTTCAGCACTCGAAGACAAAGCACATTGAAATTCGTCATCATTTTCTCAGAGATCATGTCATGAAGAAAGATATTGACATCTCTCACGTCAACACTGAAGAACAACTATCAGATATCTTCACAAAGCCCTTGGATGAGAAAAGGTTTTGCAAGTTACGGTGTGAGCTAAATATCTTGGAATCCTCTAATGTCCTGTGATCAGGCACACATCCTAACACTTATGCATGTTGATGACTTAGATGTGCAACACACAAAGTAATGTGTATCTTCAATCAATGAAGACTTACACTTTGAGTGTGAATACATTAACATGGAATTTGACTTCGGAGCGCCACGATAATTGTGCGCCGTGTCGGGGTCTAATACTTCCTATACGGTGGGTAACGCCACCACCAAATTTCTCTGTTTGAAGTGTTTCACTCATGGCGTTACTTTTGCAAAGACTTTACATTTGGTTTGTCTTCAGTTTTAATTTATCTTCATGATTTTCTGCGCTATGATGATTTGATTGCATATATATATATATATATATATATATATACTAGTATGTTGTCCTCTACAACATTCACTTATAGCTATGTCTTCACTGTTGAATTTTTTGAACTAAGTGAATGTGACCGGACCCTAATCTCTCTATGCTTACTATCTCAAACTCTATCTGTCCAAATCATATGCATTTTATTGAAACTGTCGAATGTCTTCTCTACATCCTTGTCAGCAGAAGACACAGAGACAAAACATCAAGTCCTATTTAAGTGATTCATCTTTATTGTCGATATCCGAAGAAGCCGGAACGACCATCCGACAAACTTGACGGGCGTGGGAACGTGGGACAACTCTGAGTATGTTGCATGCTTGCCACATGTCCCACGGATGTGAACAGACAGGGGCATCTGTGTAATTGCGCTGTGCCGCACACCTACTTATAAATACATGTCCCCTGCCGTCAAGAAATCCTTCTTCCACCTCTCCACCTCGTCAAAACCCTAGCGCCACCACTAGCTCTCGACGACGCCGGCGACGAAGCGCTTAGCTGCCGCGACTTCTCCGACGCCATTCTCACGCCGGCCGCGGACATCGTCCTCTCCGCCGTCGCCGTAGGTGTCCTCCGTCGCCAAGTTAGGGCACGGTGGGCTGAACTGCACGGTGGAAGAAGCAGAAATCTTCAACAATTTTCCTCTCTTTGACGCGGCAATCATCCATAACTTCATTGATGAGTGGTTCGACACCCCCAATCTAAGCTTTGAAGATTGCAGCTTCCCATTGGCCTCAGCGTCTCTTTCAATGGCGCCATTGCTTCTGAGCTAGCTCTTGCTCAGCGCATCGTTGAGCTGAAGAACAAAATTGATTATGAGAAGGCTCAATTCAAGAAGCAGGTGGCGAAGCTCAGTGTTCAAGACGTCAGAAACTTCAAGGTCATGCTGCATGAGCTTAAAGAAGCTTTTCTGAAGAAGCGCCAAGAAGCTCAAGGCTCTCGTGAGCGCATGAAGAGTTTGGATGATAAGTGTGTGCTTGCCTACAATGAGCCTGAGAAGCGCAAGTCACTTGGCCGTCCTGGCATTGACCCCAGGATGGCTGCAAAGAAAAAGAAGAAGCTTCCTGCTGACCAGCCTGCACCTTCAAGCCAAGAAGCCCCTCGCATTATCTTCCCAAGCAGCATGACTGGCTCGAAGCCAAAGGTCACCACAACCGCTTCAGAACAGAAGAAGACGAGGGCTGCCGAGGCTGAAGCCAGAAAGAGGAAGAATACTGAAGCCTCTGATGCCGCTCCCTCAAAGAAGAAGCGCAAGACCAAGAAGACTAGGGCTGCTCCCACAGAGCCCTTAGTTGCTAAACCCATCTGAGTGGTTCGTCCTGCATCCACTACCAAAGAACTTTGCATGACTGTTCATGAGCCTGATTCCACAGAGGCTCCTGAAGCTGAAGATATACCAGCAGCTGAACCCACCGCTGCTGAAGACATTGGTCATCATGACAATGTTGAAGATGATGAAGTTCTTCCTCAAATTAAATATAATGTGGTATCATCGCCTGTTCGTACGAACAGCGAAATCATCAGCATTGGTCGTCCTCTGACGCCAATTTCTCAGGATGCTTCATGGGCTGATCGCCCGCAAGAACAAGACTCCCCCAGCACTCCCCAACAACAACAAACCACACCATCCGTACAAATTGAAGAGAATGAGGGCCTGCCCACTCCATCTCCAAAAGCATCGCCTGTACTACAAAGTCTTCGCAAAGGACCAAGGCCTCAAGTCCCTCTTCCGAGTGTTCCAGAAGGAGAAGCGCATCATCAACCTGTTGCATGTCAAGTGTTTTCAGAAGCCACTCCTGCTGTGAATGTCTCTGCGTCTAAAGCCCCAACTGCTGAAGACAATCCGGCTGCATCAGCCGATGAAGAACGTCAAGAAGATCGTGTCCCTACTCCCCCCATTCCAGAAGAAGAAGTTCACGATGTGAACGTGTCTGTGCCTGACCCTCCAGCTTAGCAAGTGGAGGTTGAAAATGTTGAAGCTGCCATCACCAACGACAATGAAGCCGATGACCTTGTCATGGCTGACGCTAATGTGGAGCTTGAACCAACCAGTGTGCCTGAAGCTAATGAGGCCACTGCACCTGAAGCTAATGAAGCACCTGTTGTGCAACCTGAAGCCTCAGCTATTGCCCCTGCTCCAGTTCCGCCACCAAGGCCCCATACAGTTGAGCAAGCATACATCCATGGTCAGCTAACCATTGTTCGATGGCCCATTCTGGTACCTCCGCCTACTGCCTCTGGACCTTAATTTGATTATCATATTGAGCATAGGCCTCAGGTCCAGAAGCCCAAGCCAAGACTGCCAAGGTTTCCAGGTACTGCAAACTCACCAGGGTCTTTCAATGCTAATGGCTTCAAAAGCCACAATACCTTCTTTGACAGCGCCAAGAACCCTTACTCAAAGCCAAGGATATCATCATATCGGTTCTGGAGCTATCAGCAGAGAAGCTATTACTCCTGCATTCTGTATGATCAAGGGCGCATCTTCCCTCATATGCGCCTCAACACTGAAGCCATTACTGGACTGCCGTGCTTAGAAGAAGCACTTGATTGCTTTCGTGATGCTAGTCTGCTGAGTTTTGTCACAGATAAGGAACATTGGAATGAAGAGCTATTGCTTCAATTCTATGCTACACTCCACATTCGCGGTTACAACCGAGATACGAAGACATGGGTTCTCGAGTGGATGACAGGAAATGTTCATCATGAAGCCAAAGCTCTTGACATCATTGAGCTTACAGGCCTATCCACTCCCGGAGAACTCTATGAACCTGGTTGTCAAAACCACCGCAATGCATTGGAGAGCATCTTCCACAAGCCTGAACCCAATATGAGCCAGATGTTGAGCATGATGAAGCCTTTGCCATCTGACGCTGAATATCCAACAGAGTTCTTTGTTGGAGATCTTGAGTATCTGCCACACACGATATATCATATTATCAGGCGAACTCTATGGCCTATCAAAGGACATTCATCAGCGGCAAAGCTTGAAGGAGCTATGAAGACTTTGGTCTTCTACATTCTCAATGGCATCAGCTTCAATGCGCAAGATTTCTTCATCAGGCAACTAGCTGCATCTGGATCTGACCTCTTTGGACTGAAATTCTATGCTCCATGGGTCATGCGCCTCATCAAGCGACACTCTGCTAGCAACTATCAACCATTTGCTCGCAATCATGTGATCTTCCTGCCAGAGGTTGATATGTCAGTTGAAGCCATATATCCTGAACCTGCCAAGAAGCCTCTTTGTCTTCAGAATGCCGAGCACCAAAGCTTCACTCAACCCATTGAAGGTATTCAAGCAGTAACACGAATCTATCCATTGGCTGGAAATACTCGTCTGCCTCATCGGTCACCTACTGAAGCCACTGAAAGCACCATTGCCCAAAGGCCTCAGAAGCGTTCTCGCGTTCTCAATGACCGAGAACTTCTTGTGGCCCTTCATCAGAAACAGGATAAACATCACTTTTGGCTCAAAAGACAGATGCAAAGCCTCTTGGTGGATGTCAATCGCATTCGCAACCTTGCCACCAAGAATGCCTTTGTTGCTCATGAAACTTGCCGGCGATCATGGAAGAGCTTGACCCTGCTTAGTGCTAAAGCAGATCTTCTAGACGATGGGTTCAATGAAAGATTCTAGTTTGACTCCACTCCTCCACGGAATGCTGTCCTACGAAGAACTCCATCTCTTGAAGACTCTGAATATTCTTCCTCCGCGGAAACTGTCAATGCCAGAGTGATCGATGACGAAGATGATGCTACTTCACCACCTCCTACTACTGCACGCATCAACACTCCACCAAGTTCGTCTGCACCGCCAACCAACGATGATAACCCTGCTGCTTCACCTACTCATGAGAACGAGTAGATGCTCTATGTCTTCAAACCTTTTTGGTCATTACTAACAAAAGGGGGAGAAGCGTATGAGTTGATCGTCTTCAAGCGGGTTCATATTGGCGGTTGCATTATATTTTGCCTCGTGCTTACAACTCTTGCTTTTTAAAACATTTGGTTCTTTGAGTTGTAACACCTAAACTTGATGGTCGTCTGCTACTTATTTGCTTTATTGTGGTGCGATGGTAACTTCCGCACTTAGATCATCCTGCAGACGTCCATTTTTCATTATGCATGTCATCCTATTTGCTATATCATTTCATGCATGATGAATTATCTTCATAAGTTGAAGTGGATCTCCACAAGTACAACCTGCCAATGTGCATTTGCATTCCAAAAGCAAAATCACTTATATGCACATCTTCAGGGGGAGCCCTTGCTACTTATGAAGACAATTTCCTATCCTTTACAATTTCACATACTTTATCCCCGTTGAAAACTTCAACCAATTTGTCATCAATCACAAAAAAGGGGGAGATTGTAAGTGCATCTAGTGCCACCCCTAGTTGGTTTTGGAGTATTGACGACAAAGTTGGTTGAGGGACTAATGCGTTTGTGAGAATTGCAGGATAAAGCAGGTAGTGTCCCTCATTGATTCGGTTTACCTACCGGAGATGACCCCTAAAAATGTATGAAGACATTGAAGACAATGGTGGTGTGAGAAGATATTCATATTGAAGACTATGACATGAGAAGACATTGCGTGAAGACTATGGAGCGCGAAGACTGTGTGGTTTCGTTGTTTCCTTTTCTTCTTTGTTGAGTCATAGGAACCACCGTACTCTTAAGTGGGGTCCAAGTGATCTAAGTCAGAGTGACTGAAGTGATGCTCAACCCAAATCCTATGTCTTCGAGCGAAGACAATGAGAGCAAATCTTATCCAGAGCTGGATGAGTCAGCTTTGCTTGTAGCCCAAGTAAAGTTGCTGTGTGTGTTTGAAATCTGACCGTTGGAACAGGTGTCAGTTCCTTAGTGACCCAGGGTCATTTTGGACAAATCAGGTCGGGTTGCCTTGTGGCTATAAATAGCCCACCCCCTACACCATAAATTGGTGGCTGCTTAGAGTTAGTTTACGGCTTTTGTCGTTTTGAGAGCAACCCACCTTGAAGCCTTTGAGAGATAAATCCTTGCGAGGACAAAGCCCAAACACCCAGAGCCAAAGAGTGTTAGGCATCACTGAAGTCTTTTTGTCTGTGTGACCTGAAGACTTATTACACTTGAGGACTGTGTATCCTCCAGCCGGTTAGGCGTCTCGTTCTGAGCATCCAAGAGTCATTGTGGATTGCCGGGTGAACGGAGTCTGTGAAGGTTTGGAAGTCTACCTTGAAGACTTACCAGAGTGATTGGGCGAGGACTGGGTGTCCTTAGCTCAAGGGGAATAAGGTGAAGACATGGTCTTCTGAGTTGAATCTCAGCCTCCCTAACCAGACATACAGTTGTCACAGCAACTGGAACTGTTCCAACAAATCCTGTGTCTTCAACAAGTGACTGGTTCTATCTCTTCCCTCCCTTAATTTGAGTTTGTCTTCGTGAAGTCATTGCTTATCTGTCTTATCTGATTGACTTCATTGCTTGACTACTATTGTTGATTGGCTTCATACTATCTTCCATCCTGATCCTACTACCTAGCCGCTATTAGTCTTCGTACGTTAACACTATTGCATACTTGACTATGGCTTGCTTGATGTAGTTTATCTTCCGCTGCATATCAATTAGGTCATTTCTATTGTTTGTCTTTGAAACTTCCACGTTTTGAAGACTTTGATAAAAATCGCTTATTCACCCCCCTCTAGTCGATAGCTAGCACTTTCAGTAACCATGGGGCTCCTGCAGGCCGTATGATCCATGGGCCTTCGTTCGTCCGTAGGACCATTGCTCTTCTATATGGGCCGTAGGATCCATCGGCCTTCTATACCGGCCTTAGGGATCAATGGGCCTTCTACGGGCCGCAGGGTCCATGGGCCTTCTACGGGCCGTACTATCCATGGGCCTCATACGGGCCATAGGATCCATGGGCCTTCTACGGGGCATATCATCATTTCGCCAATCATGGGCCGTACTATTCGTGGACCATAATGGGCCGTTAATAGGCCATATTTGATAACTCTATGAAAACAGCCCAATGAGTTTTTTGACATGAAAACGGCCCAACATATTAACGGTCCGCAAACGGGCCGACTATAACGACGGGCTGAATTTGGCCCACAAGCAGAAAATGACAGTAACGGGCCGTATGTAACCGAATGCTGCAAGTGAGCCCAAGAATCAATGGGCCCTGAGAAGGCCGAAAGATAACTTGGGCTGGAAACGGCCCAATGGAATAACGGGCCGTTAATGGGTATAAAGTGATACACTGTTCATTACGGGCCAGTTTCACCACGGGCCGTTAATGGGCCAAGAGTTACAAAGGTCCTCATATGGGCCGAAAGAAGTCATGGGCTACACATGGTCTAGAAGTTAAAACGAGCTGAATCATATTGGACGACCCAGATGACGCTACTGGGCCTAATTCGGATAGGGCATAACGGGCCCTGGGTTAGCGGGCTGTAAATGGGATATATGCGAACATGCCGTTAACAGGCTTTCCGTGGGCCGGCCCGCCACCTTTTGACCAAGTCAAACGGGTCGGCCTTTTCACAGGAATGGGCCTCTGTTGGGCCATGCCACGTGTCGCCGTATCATAGGCGCCTTCGGTCCAATGAGCGGATGACATCTGTCCCAACGGTGAGCCGACACGTGTTTCCTCCAGCCAATGATGATTTTACACGTGGAAAATCCCCATTGGTCGGGGCTGTTAACGGGTTATCGGATCCAAAACCCGAGCCGATAGCTTAACGGCGTTCCGTTACGGTGGATGCCACATGTCGGTCACCCTTGACGAAAGCACTTCTATGACGCGCGATTTTTCATCATGGAAGTGGACACTTCCGTGATGATAATTTTGGTAATGTCATGGAACACTTCTACGACAGCACAGGTATGACTATCTTGATTCTGTCATAAATTTGTCATGGATGTACATGCATGACAAAAAACGCGACCTACTGTGACAAACACGTATCATCACGGAAGTGTATTTGTTTTTGTAGTGCCCCCTCTTGATAGCATTGGCTTTTCCTATAGACTCAATGTAATCTTGGATCACTAAAATGGAAAATGTAGAGTCTTGTGCTTTGAGCTTGAGCCAATCCTTTTGTCCTTAGAATTTGGAGGGGTCCATGTTTCTCATCCATGCCATGCCAAACGCTGAGATTTCCTGAAATATTTATCTTGAAATAGCATTAGCTCAATGAGTTATATGTTGTTAGGAATTACCAAAACCACCCAAGGATAGTTGCACTTTCAATCCCCCCTTTTTGGTAATTGATGGCAACATATAGATCAAAGCTCCGACAAATGATAATAAGATTGAATAACATCCTCACTTTGAGAAGTATGTGATAAGCAAGATCTCCCCCTAAATTTGTGCATTATTTAAAATTTGCTTTGGACTGCAAATGCACAATGTGTTAGGATCAGGGGTCACTCTTCCATGTCACATACATCTTGGTGGAGCGCTCAAAATGATAATGATTGAACACATGCACTCATCACCAAGCAAAGTGAATGATCATATAAGGATATGAACAATATATCATTCAAGCACACATTAAAGTAGCATATGATCAAACACATGATCATCCAAGTAAACAAGTAGCTCACAAAAGGACATTAGGTATCAAGCACACAATCAAGAAGTTCAACCAAAACAAGAGAGATAAAAAGCAACACTCTCTCTCAAAGCCTATGATCTATACATTTTCTCCCCCTTTGGCAACAAGTTACAAAAAATTTCAAAAAATGCATAGTGCTAAACGACTCTCAGGCTTGGTCTTCATGAGGTGGCGTAGAGATGACTCCAAGGACGAAAGCATCAGTTGATGTAGTTGGAGCTGGTGGAGTGGCTGCTGGAGCTGGTGGCACTGAGGCTGTAGCAGCTGGTGCAGATGCTATAGCTCTAGTATCTGTGACTAGCACTACAACAGATCTCTGTCCTGTGGGCACTCTAGCAAAAGCTTCTGTAGTAGACTTGCCCTTCTTCTCCTCCACTCCCTCCTGAAGTTGCTCAACTACTGACTGGATCTCAGTGACCTTGACATCAAGATCATAGAATTTTTGCTCTATGATTCTCTCCAAGCTCTCCTGGTTTTGAGTCAGGGTGGCCAAGCCCTTCTCAATTCTCAAGGTGGAGGCAATCAGATAGCCAAGCTGATCTTGCTTGCTCTCCAGGAACACTTGAGATGCCTCTTCAGCAGTTGTCATCTTTGCAGCTTTCTCTGCCCTTGCCTTCTCTCTCTTCTCATGTGCTTGTGCTGATGATGGTTCATTTTCATTCATAACAATTGTGTTGTCTTCAAATTGAGGGTAGATGGGTAGGTGCTCCTTATCCAATAGATATTTGCCTTTGCCTATCTTGGAGTTAATGAGCTCCTAAATTTGTGGGGCATACCCACAAGATCTCTTCTAATCAGCTGCAGTCCTTTTGATTGTTTCCATAACCAGACTCATCACCTTAAACATTTGAGGCACATCAAACAAATGGAGCAAATTGATAGCATGTCCTTTGATCATCTTGTGATCACCGGACTTGGGTAGCAGTGTGTGCCTTAGGATCTAGTTGATAGTAGGCAATCCAGACAGCAAGTAGTGGACAGATCCAAACTTGTGAGTTTCCAATGCATCATCTGGGATCTCTTTGTACATGTGTGCCATAGTGTTATGGTCTTTCTTCTTTTCAGCATAAACATCCAAGTCATCTTCATTCTCTTCTGGAGCATTGATCAATTGTGCCCATTCTTCCACAAAGGATTGGTACCTAGTACCTTCTGAAATCCAAATGATCTTCCCATCTGGGTAGAAGTGGGCAGTTGAATAGAACTGCATGATCAACTCATCATTCCACTTGGTAAGCTTCTGAGCAACGAATGAATCAACACCACATGCTTTGAAGCTGTCATATACTCTTGGATAGTGATCTTCATTTTCCTTGATGTACTCCCAGTTAGCCCATCTCATGTCACAGATAATAGGCTTCTTGTCAAGCAAAATTGTTTCATAAAAGTCTTGCTGTTCCTTAGTGTCAAACCTGTAGTCAACAACAGTTCTTCTCCTGACAGCATATGGATCAGACTGTCTCCAGTGTCTCAGTCCTGCATCCTTCCTGAGTTTCATGTTCTCTGCAACAGGTTGAGCATCATTGTGATCAGGGATCTTGGGCTTCAGCTCCCTCAAAACAAGTGAATCATCATCTTCTTCTTTAGCTTTAGGCACTGGGGCCTTGTTCTTCTCCTCATCTGGTATACTTCTGGTGTTCCTCTTGGGCGCAGTCTTTTGAGCTGGAGCAGCAGCTTTGGGAGCAGCTTTGGGCTTAGATGGAGCAGCACCTGACTTGATTGCATCTCCCATGAGCTTCTGAGCTTTGGGTGCTGGTGCAACATCCTCTTCCTCTTCATCATCTGATCTAACCATTAATGGATTCCCAATAACTCTGGCAATGGTCTTCTTGACCCTTTCTTTTCTTTTCTTTCCATCTCCAGTTTCCTTGGGTTCAAGAGTGAACTCCATTGTTGACTTAGAAGCATTAGCAGTTGAGGCTCTGGCTTTTGACATTGGCACTCTTCTTGCTGGAGCCTTTGTTCTCATTCCAGGCTTTGTTGCAGCAGTTGTGCCATACTCCTTTTTCAGCACCTTTTTCTTTGAAGTGGCCTCATCCTCAACAGCCACATAATCTTCATCCTCTAATTCAGATGTTCTCTTCTTCCTTGTCCTGGTGGCTGTCTTTGGCAAGTTGCTGGGTGTGCTCCTGCTGCCCTCATCTAAGGTACTGGAGGGATTAGTGCCCTCACTCAACTGTCCTGGCTGCTCAGATCTGTTCTAGCTATCACTTTCATCAGACATCTCTGCAAACTAACTGACAGCTGACCCTGTGAACAGATGTAGATGAGGTAGAGTAGATGAGTCTCGGTGTCAAAACCGGCGGATCTCGGGTAGGGGGTCCCGAACTGTGCGTCTAGGCGGATGGTAACATGAGACAAGGGACACGATGTTTTTACCCAGGTTCGGGCCCTCTCGATGGAGGTAAAACCCTACTCTTGCTTGATTAATATTGATGATATGGGTAGTACAAGAGTAGATCTACCACGAGATCGGAGTGGCTAAACCCTAGAAGCTAGCCTATGGTATGATTGTTGTTCGTCCTATGGACTAAAACTCTCCGGTTTATATACACACCGGAGAGGGCTAGGGTTACACAGAGTTGGTTACAATGGGAGGAGATCTTCATATCGTATCGCCAAGCTTGCCTTCCACGCCAAGGAAAGTCCCATCCGGACATGGGACGGAGTCTTCAATCTTGTATCTTCATAGTCCGGGAGTCCGGCCATCCGGACACCCCCTAATCCAGGACTCCCTCAGTAGCCCCTGAACCAGGCTTCAATGACGACGAGTCCGGCGCGCAAGTTGTCTTCGGGATTGCAAGGCGGGTTCCTCCTCCGAATATTCCATAGAAGATGTTGAACACTAGGATAGTGTCCGACTCTGCAAAAATAAGTTCCACATTCCACCGTAGAGAGAATAATATTTGCATCAATCGGATCTGCTGACGTACTCCACAGCTTGACGTCACTACCAGGCCTCCATTCGAATCGTTTTACTATCCCACCTCAGCGCGTTTAGCGAGGCGGTTTCCCTGGCACGTCCTATCAAAGCAGAGATCGTGTCCCCTTATTCCGGGATTCTCATCAATACGGGCGTGGGTAACCCAACCGTGACTTAGGTATGACTCCCTAATTGAAAGCGAGTCTCAAATGGTTACGGGGAGGGCTCTTGGTATTCACCTCCTTTATAAAGGAACCAAGGCCCGGCTCCCTTCTACTCAAACCAATCAAATCCGCCCCTCGCTTCGAGTTCCAACACCCAAAGCTCTAGTTTTAGGCGCTTCGGACCTTTGACAATGTCTGGTTCCGACCTTCAAGGCCGGTGGATGCCTTCCTCCATTATGGAAGAAGATGTGCGAAAGCTGAGAGATGCCAGGTATCTAACCGGCGAAATCTCGCATAGACTGCCTGCTCAAGGGCAAGCTATTCCCGCTCCCCAACCCGGTGAAAGCGTGGTGTTCGCATCTCACTTCCTTCGGGGGCTAGGCTTCCTGATCGATCCCTTCGTGAGGGGGCTTATGTTTTACTACGGGCTGGAGTTCCATGACCTAGCTCCGGAGTCCATCCTCCAGATCTCATCATTCATTGTCGTGTGCGAGGCCTTCCTCCATATCACTCCCCACTTCGGATTGTGGCTAAAAACCTTCAAAGTGGAACCAAAAATAATCGAGGGGCAGCACGCTGAGTGCGGAGGAGCTGTAATAAGCAAGATGGATGACGCTCCATGGCCCGAAGGCTCTTTTCAAGAGGAGCTCGGCTTATGGCAACAGGACTGGTTTTAGATCACAGCCCCCAGGGGCACCACATGGGTGGCACCACCTACTTTTCGCTCGGGTCCCCCACCACGGCTGGCATCATGGGTTAATGAAGGACTTATCTGGGGGCCACCCAAAGATGTGCCCTTGCTGCAGGCCGTATTCGAGATCTTCTAGAAAGAGATATCAATTTGACCGTAGTGGCGCAAGTCATGGTGATTCCCCGCACACTGCCCTGCAAATGTCGACCTCTCCGACTGTGGGAGCTTAATCCGGAGGGACCGCGAGTCCTACAACATTTCATGGGAATGACACCCGTGGAGATGTACAAATTGTTCTTCGGATCACAAGCAAGGTGTCCGGATTTGTCCGAGGACGCAGGTCTGAGCTGCAATCGCCCGGATGCTAAAGTAACTAGCCTCTTATTTGGACACACCATCCATATTTTTATCAAAATTACCCTTTAGTAGAGTTGTCCTTTAAACAGGAGTGGATGGCGAAGGCAAAGCTCATCAGGTGTCCAGCCCCCCTGCCCGAGACCGTGCCGAATCCCATGCTGACCAGGATGCTGGAGGTCGCGCTTTCGGCGGAAGGCGAAGGGGGTAACCAAGGAGCTACCACCTCCATGAAGGAGGCTGTTAGGAAGGGAAGAATCGACAATTCCCCCGACCAGGGAAAGAAAAGGACTGCCTCTGAAGACCCGGAGGTGATAACCTCAAAACGGGGAAAGAAATCTTTGCGAGAGGGTTCGGCACCGGAGAATGCCCCGGCCGAATCGCCCCCTAAAGGGGACCCCCTCTCCCCCGAGACGTAAGTGAAGGGAGGTGTTCCATAATGAATCACACTCCTGTTTTATTCCTGAGGAAAATAACCAAAACATTATCTTGCAGTTCGGATCTCAACCCTTCTCAGCAGAGCTCATCTTCAGGGGATCTTCGTCCAGAGATGATAGAGAGCGAAACGCCTCACCTTGTTACACCGTCTCATGAGGCTAGCGACCCTGAGGTATCATCCCGGAGGGTTTTTCCAAGTCCGGACCCTGGAAAAGGTCGTCAGTCTAGTCCGGCACCCTCTGGCGCGCGATCGGAGGGGCTGAACGATCTGCTTGGTAGGGCGTCCATCTCAGAAGAACACCTTATGTTGATGAATATGGTGATTGGAAGGATTTCATCCTCGGAAAGCGGATTATACGAGGCTGCCAGGAGTTTACTAACAGGCTTTGAGGTACGTAAAAAGGTGTACCTTTTGGTAGAGCCGCATATTAAATGTGCCCTATATGAATAGTAGCCCCTAAGACTCTGTGTGTCGTCATGAGTGACGGCGCACAGAGGATCATAACCCCAGCTATAATATGCCGTCTATTCAATGAAGGTGGCGAGGCGTTCGGTGGCTAGCCGACTGATGAATCTGCCGAACTAAAGCGGCAACTTGACGTAGCAGATGCCGACATCGCGCTTGTAAATAAGCGGCTAGACGAGGCTCAAGGTATGTTCCAAAGACACCCGGTAATAGGAGCTTGATGCTCGGGCCTTATATATATGTGCTTGATGTAGATGGTGCTGCTGCCGTGGAGAACCTTCGGGCGGAACTTGCCCGAGCCAACGAGCTAGCGAGGAAAAGTGATGTGGCTGCCGTTAAAGCGGCTGAAGAGCTAAAAGCCGAACAGGCTGCTCACTGCCAGAGCAAGAAGGTAATAGCCGAGATGGCCATAAAATTGAAGGATGCTACCGACCGCTGTAAATTTCTTGAACAAGAAGACAGGGCGACTCAGAAGGACCTTGAAAAGATCACTGCCGAAGCCAAGGATACTCGCTCTGCAATGAGAGCGATGAAGGAGGAGCTGCGTCAGGCCGGAGATATCACGGCTGGAAAGCCTTATATGCTGCGGATGAAGTTCAGAGACCCCAAGTATGCTCCATTAGACCGGCAGTGGAGTGCGGAAAACGCTTATCTGGAATTGGCAGCAAGTGCGGCGGACGTGACCGAACACTTCCGCAGCCGAGGTGACCATGAATTGGAAGAGCTTTTTTGGTTGCAGTACCACAATCCAGAACGCCCACTGTCAGTATCCGACCGTTTAGCCGCCTGGGCGGAGCTGAACAGATTATCCGGACTCGCCATGAGGTATGTTGCGAGTCGTTTGTGGCCGGAGAAGCCGGAGCCGAAGAGTTATTTTGGCTTGGTGCAGCAGTTCCTTGGTTTGGTGCCGCATGCTGATGCAATGAAGAGGTCAGCGTGCATAGAGGGTGCACAAATGGCTCTTGCCCGTGTCAAAACATACTGGGCAGATATGAAGGCCAGTATTGTTGCGTCCCGGGATTCGGACGAAAGCCGAGTACCTGCCAAGCACTATTTTGAGGAAGTTCTTCCTGGCGCTCATATAATAGAGTCGCAGTGCTCGAAGGATGTTGAGTTCGAATAGCTTATACTATTTGTAAAACAAATTTTTTATAAAAAAAGCTTTTTATAATTGTGCTTGCAAGAATCATGATGCCTCCTGTCCTGGCTGCTCAGATCTGTTCTAGCTATCACTTTCATCAGACATCTCTGCAAACTAACTGACAGCTGACCCTGTGAACAGATGTAGATGAGGTAGAGTAGATGAGTCTCGGTGTCAAAACCGGCGGATCTCGGGTAGGGGGTCCCGAACTGTGCGTCTAGGTGGATGGTAACAGGAGACAAGGGACACGTTGTTTTTACCCAGGTTCGGGCCCTCTCGATGGAGGTAAAACCCTACTCCTGCTTGATTAATATTGATGATATGGGTAGTACAAGAGTAGATCTACCACGAGATTGGAGTGGCTAAACACTAGAAGCTAGCCTATGGTATGATTGTTGTTCGTCCTATGGACTAAAACTCTCCGGTTTATATAGACACCGGAGAGGGCTAGGGTTACACAGAGACGGTTACAATGGGAGGAGATCTTCATATCGTATCGCCAAGCTTGCCTTCCACGCCAAGGAAAGTCCCATCCGGACACGGGACGGAGTCTTTAATCTTGTATCTTCATAGTCCGGGAGTCTGGCCAAAGGTCTTAGTCCGGCCATCCGGACACCCCCTAATCCAGGACTCCCTCAATGGGCATCACAAAGTGTAGAGTTTTTGCAAAACAGATGACTTAAAAACTTAGTTTTAGTGCTCCACAAAAAGCATTTCGGAGCTATCGATTTGTAAACTCGGTGATACCGAAGCAGCTTTTGGAACCTAAACTAGTGAACTCGGTCAGACCGAGTCACAGTTCGGTGGCACCGAGACTGCTAGGGTTTCACAAAGAATCGAACTCGGTCACACCGATTTGCAATTTTTGGTCATACCGAAAATGCAAGTGCAATGGCCCAAGCCAAATCGGTGAGACCGATTTCTACAACTCGGTCGGTCCGAGATGAGATTGGCGGAGACCTAACCCTAAATTTCCAAATCAAATCTAATCTATGGAACAATTTCAGTGGATAGAGTGATTTCATACGAGGCAAGAATCATGGCAAAGCAATGTGCTAAGAGTCGGAGTGAATGAATAGCATGAAGATCGAGTTCATACCCTAGTTCGGCAACGAACTTGCTACGACGGTAACGGCGGGGCAGATTGCCGTTGACGGCAGTGGAGACCAGCGGTGGGAGGTCGCTGGCGGCGAGAGGACGATCCGGAGACCCAAGGAGGCAGAGCAGGTTATGCGCGGGTAAAAGGGTTTCGAGACCAAAATTTGACCCGTCGGTATATATAACCTGACCCTGTCGGTGTGACAGAGTGGAACAACTCGGTGGCACCGAGATGCAAAACTGCGAGCAGTTACTGCAACTCGATGTGACCGAAAGGTTCTAATCGGTTGCATCGAGATTGGAAACCTAGATCAACTTAGTGATCTCGGTATGACCAAAATGGATTTCTCGGTCAGACCAAAATGCATAAAGAGGTTTTGGAAGTTTAAGTGTACGACGAATCGGGGACTCCGAGTGCTCCTCACACAAAGTGGTTCGAATCTGACATGATCAAACTTTGTGATGTGGCATGAATAGAGTTTGAGACGAGAAAGCATAGATAGCTAGAGAAGGTTCTTAGGCATTCTTGTCCATCCATTTGGCAAAAGAGAAAAAGCCAAACAATCAAAACAACAAGTGGATGTCCTCGAATGAGTAAAATATGAAACCAACATGCTCACACAATAAAATGACAAATGAAATATGTGGCAAAGCATGCACAACCAATTCTATCATCTATCAAGCAATTGGCGATGACTAGGTAATTTGTATATGAGTATATTGACTTAGGAGTCAAATGAGAACATTTGATCATAGGTCATAATCATCGTTTAAGCACAAGTGGGTTACCACTTTTACAGAAAGCATTGTTGTGTTCACACCATTAGAGTTGCTTTAGCTCAATTCTTAGAGTAAAGCTCCCCCTAGATGTGAGATCCCCCCAAAGAGGGATGAACTAACCTTGGGTTTGTCGATGATGACTTCATGTAGGTATTGAAGATGTCGATGCTCAATGTTGATGTAGATCATTCAGAGCAATCCATTGGAGTGAGTTGCACTTTCAATACCTACACGGGTTAATCCCACAAGGAACAAACAAGGATATCCATAGACATAGAGTGATGCACACACACAAGATGATGACCATGAAAGCATTAGGTTACCCTGTCCCTTGTCTTACCAACAAGAGGGTTTGTGACTCCTTGAACTAGTGCAAGATGTGGAAGTTGATTGCACTTGTCCTTGCCAAAATGATATGAGTGAAGTATGTTGGCGGAGTCACCCTCAAGAACTCTCTAGTTCTTGTTCTTTGGGATCCACATCATCTTGATGAGAATCCTTGGAGTTGTAGACATACTCGATGAAGTAGAACTTGATGTAGTCTTGGGAACCCACTTGACCAAGGCCTTAGGAGCTCCTTCAAATGCATCAATCTCCTCTTGAAGCTTGTCCTTGCCTTTTTGCTTGTGGTCTTGAGGTGGAAGATCATCTTGAGATTCTGTTCCTTTGAAAGAAGTAGGATCGTACTTCTCTTGTTGAGGAACAAACTTCGTCTTGGGGTATTGATCTTCTTCCCACTCAACTTCATTAGCATTGAACTTTCGTTCAAAACCAACACCTTGATTATTCTGGTGCCTTCCTTGCTTGCGTACAATCTCCTTGAATTGCTTACTTCCGGCAAGGCTCTTGTAAACACCTTTGTCTACAATTCCCTTCAATAAGCTATTTTATTGCTCAAGTGTAACTTGGCTAAGAGAATCATTAGTGGAATCAAGAGAACTACTAGAAGCAACAACATTGGATTTAGAATGATTATTGTTACTACTAGAGGAAGAATCTTTCTTGTTCTTGTTACTAGACTTGACTTGTGGCATGTAAGTGGATAAGAGTAAATGCTTGGCAATCTAAGAAGAACTTTTCTTGCGAAGATCTTCATTGATTGCCTTTAAAAACTCATGCTCTTGCTCAAGGTTGAGCTTTTCAAAGCGTAACTTCTCATGAGTCTTTAAAAGTTCTCGATGATCTTCCCAGATAGTTTCATGAGCTAATGTGACGCCCCCGATTCAATCATACACTAATCATACATGCAAACGTGTACGATCAAGATCAGGGACTCACAGGAAGATATCAAAACACAACTCTACAAATAAAATAAGTCATACAAGCATCATAATACAAGCCAGGGGCCTCGAGGGCTCGAATACAAGTGCTCGATCATAGACGAGTCAGCGGAAGCAACAATATCTGAGTACAAACATAAGTTAAACAAGTTTGCCTTAAGAAGGCTAGCACAAAATGGGATACAGATCGAAAGAGGCACATGCCTCCTGCCTAGGATCCTCCTAAACTACTCATGGTCGTCGTCAGCAGCCTGCACGTAGTATTAGGCACCTCCAGTGTAGTAGTCGTCGTCGACGGTGGCGTCTGGCTCCAGGGCTCCAGCATCTGGTTGTGACAACCAGGTAGAAGGGAAAGGGGAAAAGAGGGAGAAAAGCAACCGTGAGTACTCATCCAAAGTACTCGCAAGCAAGGAGCTACACTACATATGCATGGGTATATGTGTATAGGGCCATATCGGTGGACTGAACTGCAGAATGCCAGAATAAGAGGGGCATAGCTAATCCTGTCGAAGACTATGCTTCTGGCCACCTCCATCTTGCAGCATGTAGAAGAGAGTAGATTGAAGACCTCCAAGTAGCATCGCGTAGCATCATTCTACCCGGCGATCCCCTCCTTGTCGCCCTGTTAGAGAGCGATCACCGGGTTGTATCTGGCACTTGGAAGGGTGTGTTTTATTAAGTATCCGGTTCTAGTTGTCATGAGGTCAAGGTACAACTCCAAGTCGTCCTGTTACCGAAGACCACAGCTATTAGAATAGATTAACTTCTCTGCAGGGGTGCACCACATAACCCAACACACTCGATCCCATTTGGCCGGACACACTTTCCTGGGTCATGCCAGGCCTCGGAAGATCAACACTTCGCGGCCCCACCTAGGCACAACAGAGAGGTCAGCACGCCGGTCTAAACCTAAGCGCACAGGGGTCTGGGCCCATCGCCCTTAGCACACCTGCACGTTGCGTACGCGGCCGGAAGCAGAACTAGCCCCCTTAATACAAGAGAAGGCTTACGTTCCAATCCGGCGCGCGCCGCTCAGTTGCTGACATCACGAAGGCTTCGGCTGATACCACGACGCCGAGTGCCCACAACTGTTCCCGCGTAGTTGGTTAGTGCGTATAGGCCAGTAGCTAGACTCAGATCAAATACCAAGATCTTGTTAAGCATGTTAAGTATCCGCGAACGCCGACCAGGGCTAGGCCCACCTGTCTCCTAGGTGGTCTCAACCTGCCCTGTCGCTCCGCCACAAAGTAACAGTCAGGGGCCGTCGGGAACCCATGCCCACCTCTATCGGGATGGAGCCACCTGTCCTTCCAGCCCCCACATCGGAACCACTTGCGGGTACTCAACGTGCTGACCCGACTTTAGTCACCATCTGTATAGTATGTATATATGTAAAGTATATACCCGTGAAAACCTCCCATGTGATCACGACCCAATAGTATAGCAAGGCAGACTGACAAGAACGTAGGGCCAATGATGATAAACTAGCATCCTATACTAGGCATTTAGGATTGCGGGTAAGGTATCAATGACTGTAGCAACAATGAAAGGCTATGCAACAAAATAGGAGTAACCGAACAGTAACATGCTACACTACTGTAATGCAAGCAGTATAGAAAAGAATAGGCGATATCTGGTGATCAAGGGGGGGGCTTGCCTGGAAGCTTTGTTGTACAGGGAGAAGGGTCGTCGGTGACGTAGTCGTACTCGGTGGCATCAGCGCTGGTCTCAGGGTCTACCGGAGAAGAAGAGGGGGGAAGCAACAGTAAATACGGAGCAAACAAAGCATCACAAAACATAATGAGGCAATACGCGGTGCTAGGTATGCCCTGACGCGGTAGTAAGTGATACCAACGAAGGGGGGAAACATCCGGGAAAGTATTCCCGAAGTTTCGCATTTTCGGACAGATGAACCGGAGGGGGAAAGTTGCGTGTTTGCTGTGCTAGGGATGTGTGGCGGACGAACGGGCTGCGTATCCGGATTCGTCTCGTCGTTCTGAGCAACTTTCATGTACAAAGTATTTTCATCCGAGTTATGGATTATTTTATATTAATTTTTAAAGATTTAAATAGTTATTTGGAATTCCCTGAAAATTGGCTAAGTCTGAGAAATCCTTAGTTTTAAACATCACTTGGCTGTTTTCTGAAGGCTATAACTGTAGTTCTCTCCATCCTATGGCTTAGTGCCCTTTACCAATTTTTATCATCTTTCCATGATCTACATGACAGTTTCAAGGTCATCTGCATTAGTGCCCATTTGCCTGTCCAAATCTTCGTTCGAAAAGTGCTACTGGATGTCAATTCCAGAATCTGTTTTTCAGTTCTTCCAGTTAATAGAACATAGACTTTTGTCATTTTTATAGAAATTAATCTAGGCGACTTTTGAATTTGGTCCGATGGAAAGAATTGAACCCTGCCAAGTGTACTACATGCCAATATAATTTTTATCTATGTTCAAGCTTGTTTTGTTGTTGTTTTGAGGTTGTTAAGGGGGCTAACCAATGCTGTTTTATAAAAGCTAGCAGTTGCTACAGTAACTGAATGTTATTGTAGCAGTGCTGCACTAGTAGCAGGCAGCGAGCAACGTAGCAGCGGCAGCCTGAGGCGGGCGAGGCCAGAGGCGGACGCGGCCGGAGGTGGGCATGGCCACACTCAACACACACACACACACACACACACACACTGCATGCACACGCACGCACACACACAGAATGCACGCACACATGTGCGCATGGCTGCTCGGCCATGGCCGGCCATGGCCAACCACAGGAGCAGCCAGCGGGGAGGCAGGGCCACGCGCGGGACAGGGGCAAGGCAGCACGGCGCGTGGCCAGGGGAGTGTGGGTAGCGGCGGCTACAGGCGCGGCCAAGTGCGGCAGCGGGAGGCCGGGCCGCGACCTGGGATGGGTGTGTGAGTGAGGGAGCAAGGCAGAGGCAATGTGAGTGGAGCGCCGGCCATGGCGACTTCTAGCGCGAGATGGCAACGACGAGCACGGTGGCTAGAGGATGCAGATCGAGGGGGAGGCAGTGGGGAAAGGCGCGCCAGCTCACATCATTGACGGGAAGAGGCTCGGGGAGGCGTGGGATGCAGTGAAGACGACGAATCTGTCGATGGCGTCGCGGTGGCCGGTGGTAGAGGATGAGGTGGTCGATGGCGACGTTGCGGCGGCTCCTCAGCCTTGACCCATGGACGATGACGATGAAGAGGACCACGCCGGAGCTGCTGGACACCTTGGCGGGGCGCGGGGACAGCGGTCGCTGCGGGATCGAGCGGCGCACGGCAACAGCGGCGTCGGGCAGAATACAGAGGGAGATAGCGAGTGAGGGAGAGGGAGTGAGTGGATACTAGGGTATGCTAAGGGGTCGGCGAGGCTCTTATCCCCTCAGGGCACCGGTGGATGGCCAACGCGTGGAGGATCCACGCCATGGATGCTGTGAGTGCGGCCACAGAGCTCCCGGTGAGCAGTAGGAAGAAGAGGGATAGGTGGGCTGGGTTGGGTACTATAGCCATGGGCTACAGTGCACATTGCAACCTTCTCTCTCTTTTTTTTCTTATTTTCTTTATTTTCTTTACATTTTATTTTTGTTTTAGTAAAATTTACACCTAGCATCTAAATTGGTATCTCAACTTAGTCCACAGTTAGAAAATGTCTAGTCCCCAAATAAATTAGTTTGATATTTTACTAATTACAAAAGGTATTTAAATAATTGTTTTGCTGCTATTTTTATTATTTTGGTGCATCTAGATATACTATAACAGTGTGGTTTCTTCACCATAATTACATACGCATTATTTGGCACAACCCGAACTTTTAGTTTTATTGTTTGAAAACTTTTGTTATTTTCCTTTAATTCAATTTGAATTTAAATCATTTTGAACTAACGCGAGATTATCAACAGTAATCCGAGGTGACATGGCATCATTAGCAGGGAATTACTTTAGTCTAATTATCCGGGCGTCACAGCTAACTTAAGAGTGTTTAGTTCTTTAGTTAGGCACTCAATCTTCTCCTTATCATTGTCATTCGTTTTATCTTGATTAGCATGATTAATTGACGTTCCATCATAGTATTCATCACTAGAGTTGTCAACAAGTAAATCATCATCACCTAACAAGTCATCTTCATCACTATTGAAATCAACATACTTGGGGTGTGATACCTTTGGGCCTTTAGCCATGAAGCATCTTCCAATTCCTTCATTTGGTGAATCAAATATGTCATAGGAGTTGGTTGACACAAGTGCTAGACCGGCAACACCTTCATCTTGAGTATATTCAGAGTCAGAGTGATAGCTTATCTTGAAGTGATTGTCGGAGTCTGAGCCGGATACCCATTCACCAACATGAGCTTGATGTCTTCGTTTTGTGTAGCTCTTTAATGACTTGTCCGTCCTTTCCAAATCCTTGCTTCTCCGGGATGTTCTTCGTTCATAACGATCATCTCTACTCCTTCTTTCTCTTGATGGTGAGTCTTCTCTTCTACTTCTTCTTTTTGGAGAGTCTTCTCTTCTTTTGTAGGGAGCCGTACACTCATTGGAATAGTGTCCGGGTCTTCCATAATTGTAGCAATTACGCTCACGACTAGAAGATCTTTTGTCATTGTAGGACCTTGACTTGGAACTTCTTTCCTTGCTTCTAGTCTTATAGAACTTGTTGAAGTTCTTCACCATTAGGCTCAATTCTTCATTGAAGGTTTGTTTCTCACTTGATGATGTGGGACCTTCACATGAGGCTTTGTAAGCACCACTTGACTTGTTATGGACCTCTTCCTTATCCTTGAGTGACATCTCATGAGCAACAATTCTTCCAATGACTTCCGTTGGCTTGAGATCTTTGTAATTGGGCATCATTTGGATCAATGTGCACACGGTATCATATTTTCCATCCAAGGCTCTTAGAATCTTCTTGATGATGAATTTGTCGGTCATCTCTTCACTTCCTAAGCCGACAATCTCATTTGTGACGAGAGTAAGCCTAGAGTACATTTCAGCGACGCCTTCACCATCCTTGATTTTGAACTTGTCAAGTTGACTTTGAAGCAGATCCAATTTGGATTCCTTGACAGAGTCAGTACCTTCGTGCATGTCAATCAAAGTATCCCAAATTTCCTTTGCATTCTCAAGACGGCTGATTTTGTTGAATTCTTCGGGGCACAATCCATTGAAGAGAATATCACAAGCTTGAGCGTTGTATTACAACATCTTCAACTCTTTCACGATAGCTTCACGGTTCGGTTCTCTCCCATGAAAGAATTCACCTTGCAAGACAATACACACAATAGCCCAAACGGCGGGGTTATGTCCAAGAATATGCATTTTCATCTTATGCTTCCAATTAGCAAAATTAGTACCATCAAAGTAAGGACCTCTACGGTGGTAATTTCCCTCACTAGACGCCATACTCTCCTAGGTTGTGAAACCAAGGCTATGACCACCAAAAGCTATGGAAATCAAAGCAAATGGAGACCAAAGCTCTGATACCACTTGTAGGATCGAAAGTATGTCTAGAGGGGGGGGGGTGATTAGACTACTTGACCAAATAAAATTCGTACCTTTTCCCAATTTTAGTTCTTGGCAGATTTTAGCAACTTAGCACAAGTCAAGCAATCAACCTACACATGCAATTCTAGGAGTATAGCAGCGGAATGTAAAACAATTGCATATGAAGGTAAAGGGGAGGACTTTGAGAAAGCAAATGCAATAGGAGACACGGATTTTTCTGTCGTGGTTTCGATAGGTGGTGCTATCGTACATCCACGTTGATGGAGACTTCAACCCACAAAGGGTAACGGCTGTGCGAGTCCACGGAGGGCTCCATCCATGAAGGGTCCACGAAGAAGCAACCTTGTCTATCCCACCATGGCCGTCGCCCACGAAGGACTTGCCTCACTAGGGTAGATCTTCACGAAGTAGGCGATCTCCTTGCCCTTACAAAGTCCTTGGTTCAACTCCACAATCTTGACGGAGGCTCCCAAGTGACACCTAGCCAATCTAGGAGACACCACTCTCCAAGAAGTAACAAATGGTGTGTTGATGATGAACTCCTTGCTCTTGTGCTTCAAATGATAGTCTCCCCAACACTCAACTCTCTCTCACATGATTTGGATTTGGAGGAAAGAAGATTTGAGTTGAAAGCAACTTGGGGAAGGCTAGAGATCAAGATTTATGTGGTAGGAATGGTATATATTGATCTCAACACAAGTGTAGGTGGTTCTCTCTCAAAAAATGTATGTTGGAAGTGTAGGCATGTTTTGATGGCTCTCTCTACAAATGAAGAGTGGGTGGAGGGGTATATTGTAACGCCCCAGATTCGATGCGCCAGGTGTCATCCAGTTGTTCGCCGTTGTTGCCATGTCCTTTGCTTGCGTGTTGCATTTTTCCATGTCATCATCTGCAGTTCATCTGCATGTTTTTCAAAACTTGCATCCGTTCGGGTTCCCCAGCTTCTCTCCATTGTCCGTTCTAAGCACAGACACACTCGCACGCGCCCGTCGCCACCTCTCAAACCTTGTTTCATGAGAGGGAGAAAAACGTTCTTGGAATGGACCGAGATTTGCCGAGTGGCCTTGGTATATCACCGGTAGACCGCCCATCAAATTTCGTTCCATTTGGAGTCTGTTTGATGCCCCAACGGTTAACCGCATAGACCAAAACCCCTCTCTTTTTGCAGCCCGGCCCCTCTTCACCACAGTCCATGAGCCCATCCAAACCCCCTCCATGCTCTCGGACATTCGATCACGATCATGTGGGCGAAAACCGCACTCCATTTGGAGTCTCCTAGCTCCCTCTACCTATAAATACATCTCCCCCTCCGAAATCTGCGTCCAAACCCTAGCCTCATTCCTCCTCGCACGCCGGACAAATCCTCCCCGCCGCCGGACATGTACGCCGCTGCCCTCCAACCAATCCGCCGCTGCCACGTGTCTCCCGCGCCTCCTCTCTCTCCTTCCCGCCGCCGCGGCCCGCGAGGCCCACGGTCGGCCCGTCCGCGCCCGCGCTCGGCCCGAGCCGTGCCCCGCGCGCCGCTGCCCCTGACCGCGTCTGCCCCGCCGCCGCAGCG
Source organism: Triticum aestivum (assembly GCF_018294505.1). Taxonomy (NCBI): domain Eukaryota; kingdom Viridiplantae; phylum Streptophyta; class Magnoliopsida; order Poales; family Poaceae; genus Triticum; species Triticum aestivum. The sequence continues at coordinate 482,042,394 of NC_057813.1, read as the reverse complement.
CTCCGCGGATGCGACCCCGCGCCCGCCGTCGGCAAGCGTCCCCGTCGCCCACTTCGAGCGCCCGCGCCGCCTCCCGTCGGCGTCGCCCTTTGCCCACCGCCGCACCTTCTTGACGGAGGTCGCGACCTCGCCGCCGCCGCCCAGGGCTCCCGCCTCCTCGGACCGCCCGCTGCCGCCATTGACCGCAATCAACACCGGCCGGTCGGATCCACTAGATCCCGACCGGATCTGGCGACCCACGGCCTCCTCCGGCCATCCCCCGCTCGCTCCGGCCGCCGCGAGCTCGCCGGAGCTTCGGCCACCAGATCTGCACCGCCCCGACCCTGGACGCCCACATCCCACCATCCAAACGCGCCCACGCCGTCCCGCTCCGCCCGATCCCGCGTTAACTTTTACCAGCGAGGTGATATTTCGTCTGTCCCTGAAAACTCATGATATGTGTGCATCTTTGACCTACTGTAACTTCTTGTACATAGCTCCGTTTTGCATGCATAATGTACAAAATGTTCATCATGAGATGCTCCTCATTTTATTCCATTGTGTCATGTTTGTTTGACTCTATCTCGATGCCCGAATCATCGTTTCAAGAGTGCTATATGATGTTAACTGTTGTCCATTAACAGAACTTGCTGTTTTGTCTTTTTCGTTGCATTTTGTGTGTGCATCCTATGAGCTTGATGTCTACAATTATTTTGTACTAAATCATGCCATTGTTACAATGGTGCAATCCATGTATTTTTGTGAGTCTTGTAGTGAGTGCATCAAGATTGTGTAGTAGGGTACTTGCTGTTACTGTTTTGCTAGGCTGAATCTGCTATATCATGATGCTATGTAAACCTGCTGCTACAAGTCATTCTATTCATAATCTGGAGATGTTCACTAAGGACTTTTTGTTATACATGTCCTGTTCTATCCATCCGTGCCACTGGTTGCATATATAGCCTGTTGTAGCTTGTTGTTATCATGCTCCAAAGTTGCTAAATAATGTTGCTGTCAGCCTGTTAACATAAAGTTCAGTTTTGCCATGTGTTTTGCTAGTGATGCATGCACTCTATGAACTTGCTCTTGCCATGCTTAGCTTCATATTATGTCATCTTACCGTTGGTTGCCTTTTCATGCCATGTATTGCTCTGTGGTGAGTTGTACAAGCTCACCAACATGCCTACTTTTTGTTGTTCCTGCCATGTCTGAATCTGTCATATCATTTGCCATGTTTGCATGGATGATACCATGTTTTCTGTTGATCTTTAGAATTAGTTCAGTAAGGGTGTTTTGTTCTTTGTCTTTAATATTAGCATGCCATGCCTTTGTTTGCCATGTTAAGTTCCTGTAGCATGTTGTTTGATAGCTCTAAACATTGTAACCTGATGTTCTTTCTGCCATGTCCAGTGATTTTTGCCAAGTCTATGAAACTGTTATAATTTGCAATCTTGCCATGTCCTTTTGAGCATGTTCTAGTGACTTCTGGAGATAGCTCAATGTTCATGTTTTGTCATGCTTTACCTGGACTTCATGCCCATGCCTTTTGTTCTTATGTTGAGGTGCTGTAACTTATTGTTTTCATGCTTGCTTGTTTTGGAGTTCTTCTTCTGCTTCTTTGATCAGGGGATAGGTTCTAGGTCGGCAGCCTGGGCTAGCAGGGTGGATGTCGTTGAGTTTCTGTTTGTGTTTCATCCGTAGTTGGATGTTGATCATTTGTATGATGTATTGATGTATTCATGTGGCATTGTATGCCTCTTGTATGTTTCCCCATCTATTATGTAATGTTGATGTAATGATATCCACCTTGCAAAAAGCATCTCCAATATGCGGTTCTATCCTTAGTGGGACCTTCGAGTTCCTTTAGGATAGGGTCGCATATTAGGTATGATAAGTTGGTATCAGAGCCTCGACCGACCATAGGAGCCCCCTTGATTGATCGTGTAGCTTGGCCATTGTCGAGTCTAGAAGAAAACTGTTTTCAGAGTCTAGTTATATCGGAGAGTAGGAATTCTTTTTACTCCTCAACCCCTTCGTCGCTCTGGTCAGGAATCTTGACATAGGTGTTTTGAATTTCTTCTCTTCCCCTTCAAATTTTTCCTTAGGTTCATGCGGTTAGTTTTTCGTTAGTTGGTTCTCAGCTCTTTTCATCCGGTGCATTTCCTCGTCAAGTCGATTCGACCTCCTTGTTCTCGCAAGATCAATCCTTAGTTTTTTCCCACCCGCCCTCCCTTTTTCTTCTCGGAGCCGGAGTCCGTAATCGAGTATCCATCCTACTCGTGCGAAGCATTTGCATTCTTTCAACCGGTGTTTCCTCTTGAAGTTATTCATCGGTTTTTTCCCTTCCAAGTTGCCTTTGTTTTTCCCTCCCTCCCACCCTTTTTCTTCCCGGAGTCTGAGTCTCTTTCGACCATCAATGTCATTTGTGCGGAGCCTCTTCAGTCTTTCCTCAATTGTCTCAACCAATGAATTCTCGTTTTGTTCGACATTCTTCATCTCTTTTCTGGTGGACTCAATTCAAGTTTTCGGTTGATCATATTCTTTTCCTTGGATCAAGTGTTCTCCTTGCTCGTTTACCTCTCGCCATTCAATCATTCCGGAGTTCGGAAGACATCTCAGGATATTCGTTTGTGTTCCAATTAATTCGAGGGTGTCACCTCATTCAAATATTTCATTTGTTCTAGTGTATCATCTATCTCTTCAACAATCCTTTTTCAACGGTATTTTTCTCTTCAGTGGGCTCTAACCCACAGGTCTTTTCCCAGGATCTTACCTGACTCTTCTAATTATTCCAGAGTTATCCTCAAATCCTTTTCGAAGTTTGACGTAAGTATGAATTTCATCAGTCAGATGCCTTTCCAAGATCGTTTCTTAATCATTTCATTGTTGGCTCAACCTCTTCGCTTTTCATTCTCCTGGAGTATCTTAGTAATTTTGGTGGTGTTTCTCGTTGTCATTTGAAGACCAAAGAAGAGTTTTTCCTCTATATCTTGTCCGTTCTCTTGAAGTTTCGTGGTTCTAGCTTCATGTTATCCTCTTGAATTATTCCATTTGTCAGATATTCCTTTGCTTACCCATCTGGAGTATGTCAGGAGTTTTTTTTCCATTTCTTTCACCGGAGGCCATCATTCCAGTTATCGTTCTCTATTTATCCCGGTGCTTCATTCAAGTGTTCTTTAATAATCTCATGATCTCTTTGTTCTTTTGCATCTAAATTTCCCTCGAGCATACTGGTTCTTCTAATTCTTCCGGTGATTCATTCTCTTTCGTCAGTCACTTCCGAATTCTAATGGTGGTTCTTTCAGATTCTTTTTCTTTGATTATCATATTAATTCATTCGTTTTTCCAATCCTACTGGTGGTTCATGAAGACTTTCTCAAGTTTAGCGCCATATACCCCCCTTAATCCTTTTCAAGAAGAATAAGTTGCATGCCAGATCTTCTTGTCATCAATCAAATTGGATGAGGATAAGCATAATGTAATTCTTATTCTTACTTCATCGTTGTCAAGTAATCCCTTCCTTCAGAGTTTGTTCTTGAGCAGTTCCAAGTGTTTTCATATTTTCTTTTCCAGAGTTCAAATTCCCTCGGCCATTTCGTCGGAACCTCCATCTAAATCACTGCAAGGCTCTAATCTTATTCTTTCATCCTTCATTCTATCTCGTCATCCTTTTGTCACCGGAGTTCTTCATGGTGGTTCTTCATGATTTAATTCATTCTCCAAGAGTTCATCAAGATTTTGTTGGTGGAGTTCAAGTATCTTTTCTTCTCGCGTCTCGAAGTGCAAATAATTCTCCGTTTTCTTCTGAAGTGGAGTTTTGCATTTCTTCGTTCTTCTCAGCTATTTAGACATTTGGTTATGGCATAATTTCACCTTAAGTTTTGAGATATTTTCCATAAGTCCACAATAAGCTTATTCTTTCATTGTTGATTTTCCTAGCAACTCCGTTCAACCCTTCCTTCTAAGTTCTTTTCATTCCATTCTTTCAATTCTTCCGGAGGCATTGCATTGTTCATCTCGTCAAGTGCCATCCCATCTTGTGAAGTTCATGTTCTATTCTTTCCATTTTCAGCCGGAGCGCTGCCCAAATTCTTTTGATTCATTCCTTTTCTATCTTGTTCTAACCGGAGTGGTTTCAGAGTCTATCTGGTTTCCATGGGCATTTGATTTTCGTCATATTCGTCGTTCATGTTTTCTAACCGAGTGCTCTCGACCTTGTTCATCTTCTCTCTTGCATTCTTACTTCGCCTCTTCCTTTTTTTCCCTTCCGTCTCGGCCTTAAGATCTCGGGACGAGATCTCTTGTTAGTGGAGGAGAGTTGTAACACCCCGGATTCGATGCGCCAGGTGTCATCCAGTTGTTCGCGGTTGTTGCCATGTCATTTTCTTGCATGTTGCATTTTGGCATGTCATCATCTAAATTCATCTGCATGTTTTTCAAAACTTGCATCCGTTCGGGTTCCCCCTGTTCTCTCCGTTGTCCGTTATGAGCACAAACACACTCGCACACGCCCGTCGCACCTCTCAGACCTTGTTTCATGAGCGGGAGAAAAACGTTCTTGGAATGGACCAAGATTTGCCGAGTGGCCTTGGTATATCACCGGTAGACTGCCCATCAAATTTCGTTCCATTTGGAGTCTGTTTGACGCCCCAACTGTTAACCGCGTAGCCCGAAACCCCTCTCTCTTTGCAGCCCAGCCCCACTTCACCACAGCCAATGAGCCCATCCAAACCCCTTCCATGCTCTCGGTCGTTCAATCACGATCGTGTGGGCGAAAACCGCACTCCATTTGGAGTCTCCTAGCACCCTCTACCTATAAATACATCTCCCCCTCCGAAATCTGCGTCCAAACCCTAGCCTCCTTCCTCCTCGCACGCTGGACAAATCCTCCCCGCCGCCGGACATGTCCGCCGCCGCCCTCGAACAAATCCATCGCCACCACGTGTCACATGCGCCTCCTCTCTCTCCTTTCCACTGCCGCGGCCCACGAGGCCCACGGCCAGCCCGCCCGCGCCCGCACTAGGCCCGAGCCGTGCCCCGCGCGCCGCAGCCCCACCGCCGGTCCGCCATCCCTGACCGCGCCTGGCCCACCGCCGTAGCGCTCCAACGGCGCCGCCCGCGGTCGCCGCCCCGAGCGCCGCCCCGTGCCTGCCGTCGGCAAGCATCCCCGCCGCCCGCTTCGAGTGTCACAGCCCTAGAATATTGTTGTAAATAGTTGCATCTTCATCCAGGCATCATATTTAAATTTCTGAAACATGAATTGAGGATTGTTGGAAGCCTCAAAACCCTAAATAAAAGAAGGGCAGAAACCCTAAAAAAATCTCATTCATTGTTCCAAGATGCTCTTCTTAAATGTTTGATAATTTTTGGCAAGGGTTCTGGTCCCAACCAAAATATTGACCATTTTTAAGGGTTTATTTTTGGGACTTTGAATTTAATTCATTAGCTATTTGAATTTGAATTATATTCATATAATTAGAATATAATTTCAAATATCCCTGAATTATTTTATGAGCTTTTGGCTAGCAAAATAAAAATATTCAGAGGAGCTTTGGCATTGTTTGAATTATTATTTTTAATTCAAAACAGTGGCAAAAGAATTAAATAAAAGAAAAACAGAACAGAATTAAAAAAAAAGGAGCAGAACCACCTGGACTTACCTGTGAAGCCCACCTGGTGGCCCAATAGGACCGGCCCAGCGCAGCCCAGCCCACCCTTCTCCTGTCGTCTTCCTCCCCTCGCACCGAAGCTGCTCGGTGGCGAGCGCTGGCGATGCCCCGGCCACCTCCTGCTTCCCCCGGTCTCCCTAGCGATGCCACGACGACGCCTCGTGTCCCCTCGCTCCTCTTCCTCCCTCGCTGCTCCCTCTCTCTTCCCCGAACACTCTCCCCCTCCTCTGTTCTCCTCACCGAACGCGCCCGCCGCCGCCGACGAGAACCACCGCGGCCATGGCCCCTCCCTCGTCCCCTTGAGCAGCCCAGGAGCTCCGTCACGACATCCTCAACCTCCCCACCAAGCCAAGCACCGCCGGACACCCTGTGACGATGCCTCCGAGCTCGTCACCGCCGCATCTGCCGCCGGACTTCGCCCGTCGGTCTGCATCACCCAGTCCCTCCCCGAGCTCAACGACGGCGCCGTTCGAATCCCTGTGAGCCCCGCCGTCATCTCCCCCTCTCCCCATGGTCGATTTCTTGCTGCAACGTCGATGACCGCGAGTCCCGTATGCCGCCGCCGCACGAGGTCGTCGCCGACGAGGCTCCGGTGACCAAATGGTCACGTGCGTGCCTCCGTTGGGTTCGTGAGCTCTCGTAGATCATGTAGGTGCATACCGCTGGTCCTCCCGCGCGCCGTGTCGTCGATTCCGTCGACACCCGAGCTCCGGCCGCCGCCAAACACGTCGCCGGCGCCTTTTCTGGCGACCCCGAACCCAACTACCTGCACCACTCGCCGCGGCCCACTCCCAGCTATCCATAGAGCCCAACGGCGCCCCGAACGGTGCCCTGTACGTGAAACCCACACCTGCACCGCCGCGTTTAGCCTCGCCGGCGGCTAAACGCCGGCGAGTTGACCCCGCCGACCAGGGGGTTTGACCCTTTGACCTCGCCGGACTGACGTGTGGGCCCAGCCCCCCTGTTTAATTAGTACCAGGTTAAGTTAGTGTTAACTAACTTAGTTAAGTAGATAGGACACTGACATGCGGGCCCAGGCTCTAATTAAACTTAGGTTAGTTAACTGTGTCACTGACGTGTGGTCCCCACACGTCAGGTTTGACCTGGGACGCCCGGTTGACCCTGCTGACGTCACTGTGACGTGGTGCTGACGCCATAATCATTTCTGGATTTAATATTAATCAGGAAATTCCAGAAAATAGCTAAAACTTCAATAAATCATAGAAAATTAACCGTCACTCCAAATTAAATAATTTATATATAAAAAATTATCAGAAAAATTCAAGGAATCCATGTGTACCATTTTTATGCATGTTAGAACAACTTATAGCTGCTGTTTAGCACAAATCATATAAAGGGCATTTAATTAATCACATATGGAGTTTGAATTTGAATATTATATTCAAACCAACTTCATTTAATCTGTTGCTAGTTGCATTAGCTCAAAACACATTCATATTGCCATGTCATCAGCATGCATCATATTGTGCATTGCATTGATTGTGTTCCTTTCTGTGTTGCCGGTATTTGTCCCCTCTCGATAGACGCGATACCGATGATGTGATCGTTGACACTGATGAAGACTCAATGTTATCTTCAGAAGTGCCAGGCAAGCAAAACCCCCTTGTTCATTCCGATAAAATCCCACTCTCTCGCTCCTGCTCTCTTTTACTGCATTAGGACAATACCGATTTATCTGTTACTTGCTGGGGTAGCTGAACCCCTTTATCCTCTGCATGACCTGTCATTGCCACAGTAAATAGATGAAACCCACTAGCATGAGTAGGAGTTGTTTGAGCCCTGTTGTGCCTACTCATTCATGCTTGTTTGTCATGCCTGCTACTGCTTAGAGTTGAGTCAGGTCTGATTCATCGGGGATGAATCAGAGGTGTGTGAACATGTCCTACTGTGTGTGAGCTAAATGTGTGAACACGATTTGGTAAAGGTAGCGGTGAGAGGCCATGTAGGAGTACATGGTGGGTTGTCTCATTGCAGCCGTCCTCAGGAACTGAGTTCTGTGTTTGTGATCCATGATTCAGCTACTACCACGCATTGGGCCCGAAACCAATGGACCCTCTCGGCTTCTTGATCACCCTTGTCCTCTGTCCAGGAGTTGCAAGTAGTTTCTGGTGTTTGTAGTATGCTGGAGGCCGTGCGCAGCGCTGACCGTAGGGGTGGGCTGTGATGCGGTAGGCACGTGGCACGGTGTACCGGGCGCCCGTTTGGTGTCTCGGGAACCCTGTTCACATCGTTTGGGGCTGTGAGCGAAACTCCGGCCGGATCTCCTCATGGATGGAACCCGAATAGGCGATAAACCTGGACTAGAGACTTGAGTGTTTAGGTAGGCCGTGGCCGACACCCACGTTGGGCTTCCGCTTGAAGGTTGCCGAGTACATGTCGTGTAAACGGCGGTAAGTGGTGAGAGCGTGTGTGAAGAAGTACACCCCTGCAGGGTTAACATCATCTATTCGAATAGCCGTGTCCGCGGTAAAGGACTTCTGGGTTGCTTATATCAGTTCATAGACAAGTGAAAGTGGATACCCTAAAATACGCAAGATAAGCGTGAGTGCTATGGATGGCGTCCTCGTAGGGAGACGGGAGCGGATCCATAGTGGTGTATTGATATGGTGAATATGTGGACTCATGTGCGCCACCTCAAAAGAGTTACATTGCAGTCGTAGTTCAGGATAGCCACCGAGTCAAAGCTGGCTTGCTGCAGTTAAACCCCACCATCCCTTTGTTGATAATGATGCATATGTAGATAGTTCTGATGTAAGTCTTGCTGGGTACATTTGTACTCACGTTTGCCTATTTTATGTTTTTGCAGAGAGACTTCGGTCTCGCTAGTAGTTCCGCATGGACTTCGACGTTTAGCTTGTTACCTCAGCTACGATCTTGTGCCTCGGCAGGATTTGGTAGATAGTCAGGCTTCTCTGCCTTTTTCAGTTATAGATGTCTGTACCCAGACATGATAGCTTCCGCTTGTGCTTTGACTTGTATGCTCTGATTGTTGGGTCATGAGACCCATGTTTGTAATATCTCGCTCCTCGGAGCCTATTGAATAAATTACTTGAGTCGTAGAGTCATGTTGTGATGCCATGTTGTATTTGCACATATCGAGCATATTGTGTGTATGTTATTGAAATGCTTGGTATGTGTGGGATCTGACCATCTAGTTGTTTATCTTTAGTAGCCTCTCTTACGGGGAAATGTCTCCTAGTGTTTCCACCGAGCCATGGTAGCTTGCTACTGCTCCGGAACACTTAGGCTGGCCGGCATGTGTCCTTCTTCGTTCCTGTGTCTGTCCCTTCGGGGAAATGTCACACATTGAGTATCGGAGGCCTGTTAGCCCGCTACAGCCCGGTTTACCGGAGTCCTGCTAGCCCAGTGCTACAGCCCGGACCCACTTGCTGATGACCGACACGTTCGATGCTGGGTCATGGATGCCTGTCCCTGTAAGTCTGTGCCACTTTGGGTTTACGACTAGCCATGTCAGCCCGGGCTCCTTATCATATGGGTGCTAGCGACACTATCCTATACGTGTGCCAAAAGACGCAAACAGTCCCGGGCAAAGGTAAGGCGACCCCCGTGGGAATACCGTGCGTGAGGCCGCAAAGTGATAAGAGGTGTTACATGCTAGACCTATGTGGCATCGAGTCGGGGTCCTGACAGCGTTGGTATCAGAGCTTGACTGCCTGTAGGATTACCAAGCCAAACTGGTCGAAGTTGAGTCTAGAAATTCTTTAGTTATATAAGGGAATTGATTGTGGGATGGAACGTAAGGCTCTTTTTACTCCTTATACTTTATGCCCTTCTGATCTGAGTCATCTTATATTTCCTACGGGGATTAAGAACTAAGCTATCTCTTCTTTCTATCAGGATCACGTGTTACTAATCCGTAGACTTATAGATTGTTGGACTTAAGCCTCGTTTCAGTTCCTAGTACTTCTGTATGTTAACTGTTGATCTCGAGACCTTGATATTGTGCCTCTGAGTGGTTATGCCACCATTTTTGTGAATGTCTCAAATCTTTTCTGAGCATTTACATCCGTTATGCTGTCCGAGTCATTCCAGGTTTCTAAACAGTCTGATGCATTTGCAAAATCCTTTCCCTCTGCTTTCGATGTTCCTTTATGCCAGCTCAATCACACTAATTGTTGAGTTGAGGTATTCTATTGCCTTGACATTATGTTGGAGATATTATTATGACCCTAGGTGTCTTAGGGGATCATCTAGTAATTTAGCAATGCTTTTGTATCCCCAGTGTGATGATTCTGGCCATTATTTTTGAAAGAATCCCGTGATGCTACTTAGTAATAGGTATTCTGTTCCTGGGTTCTTGAACCCGAGATTCACTCTACCTACTTCATGTTGATAGTAATTGCTAGTGCCTTTAGGATATTAGTAACCTTTGCGATAGTCCTTGAAGTCCGTGGTATCTTCTTCTTCCAAATACCATGAACTACTTATGGCAGAAGTTCCTCGTTGAACTGAAATATCACAACAGGATTATTCTTGATGAGTTCTCCATTATATATTGTGGCTCTGCCAGTTCTACCTTTCTGCATGGGTTATCCGGAAGAAATATGTTGAACTTCGTTCAACATGCTAAACCATGCATCCACAACTCAGAAAATCGTATGTTCCTTTGAGTTGTCCCTCTTTAGTTGTCTTCTGACCCTCGTTTATCAATTGATAGTCAAGATTATGTGTGCATTCGTGTTATCGATGCCTATTACTCTTGTGGTCCGTCAAGCCATTCTATCGCATAATGACTAGGAGAAACAAACTCCAGTACCTCTTCCATATCCAGGATTGGGTCGAAGAAGTTGTGCTCCGCAGATCAAATTACTAATCCAGCTTTTGTTCTGTTCTACCTTGGAGTATTACCATCTTTATATCGGGATTGTTATAGGAATTGCACACCATCCTATGAACTACTGGTACAGTGATACTTCTCGCCATCATTACTCATTCCTCGGTTCCGTGTGGTTATAACCGGAATGTCGACAAGTGAATCGTGATGTGTGAAATCAATACCCCTAGCAACCTTGTTGCTTGGTAGTTAAAGGACAATAGTTTCATTCTTAGCATGTTGGTTAGTGAATCATCATTCTAAGATTGATCGTGCTACCTAGTCCATTCTCTTGGTTCACTCCTCGATCGATGAGTTAGGATTATTTCAAATCCTTGCCCTACTGATCATATCGTCTTGCCCTGAAAAGCAAGATTGTTCTCGAGCTTAGTAACATACCGGTGGTTCGTGATTTTCCGAATATCTTCTCGGAAGTATTACCAGGTTGTCACCTGACCGCTGTGTTGAGCTTGTGATCAAGTTGGGTTCTTGTGAACCACCCTCTCTCCAAGACCGGTGTTAGATATCCCTGAGCTAGTTGGTTAAGCTAGACAACAACTTGGAGAGTTGGAAGATAAAATCTTGCCTGACTTAGTTCGTTCCAAAGGGATATTCTTGTGTAGTGTGTGTTGAAGAAACATGATATCTTCATCGATTGGTCCCTGTGATCAGTTGTTGGACCTATTGTCTTATCAATCCTTTGATTTGAGTGTGGGCTATCGTCAAATCAAATCAGTACCAACGATGCTCGTAATGTTGTCTTATTCGTGGTTGATCCCTCGAGCATACACCATTACATCTTTGGTCTGACCAATGCTATCACCGTGTTCACTTAACTATGGAATTCCTTTTAAAAGGAAACCTAGATGAATTGTTGTTGAGCCCATTGACAACATCCTTGTCTTCTCCATAATTTTGCTGAACATTAAGCTAGTGTTGGAAACTTTTGAAGCATTTTCTTCATGCTAGCGCATGAAGTATTTGTTTGATGAAAGGAGTGACTTCCTCTTATACACGTGCATTTGGTGAAAGTTGCCGCCGTGAATTTGAGAAAGCTAGTTTTGCTTCCTCTGGAATCTTCCCAAGTCAGTCATGCATATGTGCGAAGTATCCTATGGTTTGGAGACTTGCAACCTTCATTCCATATGTGTTCCGAGCACACCAAGCCACTGATTGATTTGTTCAAGGAGAAGAAGTTCCTTCTTAAGAGTATACCTTATGCAAGGATTTTGATATCCTCGTTGATGGTTCCCCACCTGAACACGGTAGTGTTTTATTATAAGACTACCACGTGGTCATGCTTGTCTGGGACAACGTGTTCACATGTTTGTAGCAGAACCAGCTCATGTTTTGGAGCTTACTATCGTAGTTCATTTCCCGAGAATCTCGCAACGTCATCTCGTCGATTTGTGTTGCAAACTTTCGTTTTCCTTCCTAGACTCGATGAGTCTGGAATATCCTGACACCAACCAGATCTGAATCTCAGGCAGATATGATGGTTTGGAACATTTCCAAGAACTATAATATCGGTCCCTCGGAAACCGGTAAGGTGGATGTCGTGGCCAACACACCCCGCCAGGAGACCTATTATTGTAGTATCTTGATTGGAGAAGTTGGCCACCTCCCCATAGGGATTTCGTAGGGTTTACTCCCTAGTTGCCCCTATGGATTTTTGTGTTCCCGAAGTCCGACCTTTTACTTGATGTTTTAGATATCAAACCATATCTATGAATGGGTTATACTAGCACATCAAGGAGAACATTAGAAGCGGAGTGCTAAATGTCTCTCGGTCGATCATCCAGATTTTATTCCCTTGGCCCCGCTAAGATGAAATCTGAGAAGTGTTATCTTCCTTTGCATCTGCATCCTCCATCACCATTCATCATGGTAGTAGGTTGTGTTACCAGACCCTTGACACGGATGTTGGTAAAACCTTGATGAATATGGAAATGCTCAAGTTCTTGAGAGCACGCACAAGCGCTATGAGTTATCATCGGCACTAACTGGGATTCCTCTCAGTTTCCTCGGCAATGCTATGATCTTTTCAAACAGTGAATTCACTCTCTATTGTTGGGTTCTTCCCCAGTTACCAGAATCATTCCCAGCATTTGCATTTTGTTCCCAGCTTGCACCGCCAATGTGCCATTCTACCATGGGTCTCTTCCATTTCTGGTGATAAGCAAAATCATCCATTACGTTGTCTTCAACAAGGTAATCAACATCATCCAAGTCTGAGTATGCCATTCTACCGACCCCCACCAATCGATTGCTGTGATTTGCCTTAGGCTGATATAGAGAGTCTCAATGATATCTATATCAAAGGTAATTCTTTTTGCCACTTAAAGGGGAGATATCTACGAGTCACGGTTCCGAAGGTGTCTCGTTGTGGTATCATGGCAACTCAACTCCTCGCTACGTTGACAACCGTTCACCACCTTCTTAGGTGTGGAATCGTTGTCCACCTAGTGAACCTTCATCATCCGTTTCTCTCCACCCCTCTTGATGTGTATCTCGTGTCTCAACCCGAGAGATGGTCCTATGTCTCATTCCGTGAATTGTTCGATCTTCGAGAAGATCGACCCTTCTAGAGTCTCCTTCTTCCCTCCATGTCATGTTGACAGGATTTCTTAGAGAAAGACTTCGAGGCAATGATGGTGATCGAATCAACGCTCCTATGAAGTGCACCCTGGATCGTGAAGATTATACTAGTTGCGTTTTCCCTTCACCTTACCCTACGCTTGAATCTCGGGACGAGATTTTTGTTTAGTGGGGGTGAGTTGTCACAGCCCTAGAATATTGTTGTAAATAGTTGCATCTTCATCCAGGCATCATATTTAAATTTCTGAAACATGAATTGAGGATTGTTGGAAGCCTCAAAACCCTAAATAAAAGAAGGGCAGAAACCCTAAAAAAATCTCATTCATTGTTCCAAGATGCTCTTCTTAAATGTTTGATAATTTTTGGCAAGGGTTCTGGTCCCAACCAAAATATTGAACATTTTTAAGGGTTTATTTTTGGGACTTTGAATTTAATTCATTAGCTATTTGAATTTGAATTATATTCATATAATTAGAATATAATTTCAAATATCCCTGAATTATTTTATGAGCTTTTGGAAAAGTCCATCTAGCAAAATAAAAATATTCAGAGGAGCTTTGGCATTGTTTGAATTATTATTTTTAATTCAAAACAGTGGCAAAAGAATTAAATAAAAGAAAAACAGAACAGAATTAAAAAAAAGGAGCAGAACCACCTGGACTTACCTGTGAAGCCCACCTGGTGGCCCAACAGGACCGGCCCAGTGCAGCCCAGCCCACCCTTCTCCTGTCGTCTTCCTCCCCTCGCACCGAAGCTGCTCGGTGGCGAGCGCTGGCGATGCCCCAGCCACCTCCTGCTTCCCCCGGTCTCCCTAGCGACGCCACGACGACGCCTCGTGTCCCCTCGCTCCTCTTCCTCCCTCGCTGCTCCCTCTCTCTTCCCCGAACACTCTCCCCCTCCTCTGTTCTCCTCACCGAACGCGCCCGCCGCCGCCGACGAGAACCACCGCGGCCATGGCCCCTCCCTCGTCCCCTTGAGCAGCCCAGGAGCTCCGTCACGACATCCTCGACCTCCCCACCAAGCCAAGCACCGCCGGACACCTTGTGACGATGCCTCCGAGCTCGTCACCGCCGCATCTGCCGCCGGACTTCGCCCGTCGGTCTGCATCGCCCAGTCCCTCCCCGAGCTCAACGACGGCGCCGTTCGAATCCCTGTGAGCCCCACCGTCATCTCCCCCTCTCCCCATGGTCGATTTCTTGCTGCAACGTCGATGACCGCGAGTCCCGTATGCCGCCGCCGCACGAGGTCGTCGCCGACGAGGCTCCGGTGACCAAATGGTCACGTGCGTGCCTCCGTTGGGTTCGTGAGCTCTCATAGATCATGTAGGTGCATACCGCTGGTCCTCCCGCGCGCCGTGTCATCGATTCCGTTGACACCCGAGCTCCGGCCGCCGCCAAACACGTCGCCGGCGCCTTTTCCGGCGACCCCGAACCCAACTACCTGCACCACTCGCCGCGGCCCACTCCCAGCTATCCATAGAGCCCAACGGCACCCCGAACGGTGCCCTGTACGTGAAACCCGCACCTGCACGCCGCGTTTAGCCTCGCCGGCGGCTAAACGCCGGCGAGTTGACCCCGCCGACCAGGGGGTTTGACCCTTTGACCTCGCCGGACTGACGTGTGGGCCCAGCCCCCCTGTTTAATTAGTACCAGGTTAAGTTAGTGTTAACTAACTTAGTTAAGTAGATAGGACACTGACATGCGGGCCCAGGCTCTAATTAAACTTAGGTTAGTTAACTGTGTCACTGACGTGTGGTCCCCACACGTCAGGTTTGACCTGGGACGCCCGGTTGACCCTGCTGACGTCACTATGACGTGGTGCTGACGCCATAATCATTTCTGGATTTAATATTAATCAGGAAATTCCAGAAAATAGCTAAAACTTCAATAAATCATAGAAAATTAACCGTAACTCCAAATTAAATAATTTATATATGAAAAATCATCAGAAAAATTCAAGGAATCCATCTGTACCATTTTCATGCATGTTAGAACAACTTATAGCTGCTGTTTAGCACAAATCATATAAAGGGCATTTAATTAATCACATATGGAGTTTGAATTTGAATATTATATTCAAACCAACTTCATTTAATCTGTTGCTAGTTGCATTAGCTCAAAACACGTTCATATTGCCATGTCATGAGCATGCATCATATTGTGCATTGCATTGATTGTGTTCCTTTCTGTGTTGCCGGTATTTGTCCCCTCTCGATAGACGCGATACCGATGATGTGATCGTTGACACTAATGAAGACTCAATGTTATCTTCAGAAGTGCCAGGCAAGCAAAACCCCCTTGTTCATTCCGATAAAATCCCACTCTCTCGCTCCTGCTCTCTTTTACTGCATTAGGACAATACCGATTTATCTGTTACTTGCTGCGGTAGCTGAACCCCTTTATCCTCTGCATGACCTGTCATTGCCACAGTAAATAGATGAAACCCACTAGCATGAGTAGGAGTTGTTTGAGACCTGTTGTGCCTACTCATTCATGCTTGTTTTTCATGCCTGCTACTGCTTAGAGTTGAGTCAGGTCTGATTCATCGGGGATGAATCAGAGGTGTGTGAACATGTCCTACTGTGTGTGAGCTAAATGTGTGAACACGATTTGGTAAAGGTAGCGGTGAGAGGCCATGTAGGAGTACATGGTGGGTTGTCTCATTGCAGCCGTCCTCAGGAACTGAGTTCTGTGTTTGTGATCCATGATTCAGCTACTACCATGCATTGGGCCCGAAACCAATGGACCCTCTCGGCTTCTTGATCACCCTTGTCCTCTGTCCAGGAGTTGCAAGTAGTTTCTGGTGTTTGTAGTATGCTGGAGGCCGTGCGCAGCGCTGACCGTAGGGGTGGGATGTGATGCGGTAGGCACGTGGCACGGTGTACCGGGCGCCCGTTTGGTGTCTCGGGAACCCTGTTCACATCGTTTGGGGCTGTGAGCGAAACTCCGGCCGGATCTCCTCATGGATGGAACCCGAATAGGCGATAAACCTGGACTAGAGACTTGAGTGTTTAGGTAGGCCGTGGCCGACACCCACGTTGGGCTTCCGCTTGAAGGTTGCCGAGTACATGTCGTGTAAACGGCGGTAAGTGGTGAGAGCGTGTGTGAAGAAGTACACCCCTGCAGGGTTAACATCATCTATTCGAATAGCCGTGTCCGCGGTAAAGGACTTCTGGGTTGCTTATATCAGTTCATAGACAAGTGAAAGTGGATACCCTAAAATATGCAAGATAAGCGTGAGTGCTATGGATGGTGTCCTCGTAGGGAGACGGGAGCGGATCCATAGTGGTGTATTGATATGGTGAATATGTGGACTCATGTGCGCCACCTCAAAAGAGTTACATTGCAGTCGTAGTTCAGGATAGCCACTGAGTCAAAGCTGGCTTGCTGCAGTTAAACCCCACCATCCCTTTGTTGATAATGATGCATATGTAGATAGTTCTGATGTAAGTCTTGCTGGGTACATTTGTACTCACGTTTGCCTATTTTATGTTTTTGCAGAGAGACTTCGGTCTCGCTAGTAGTTCCGCATGGACTTCGACGTTTAGCTTGTTACCTCAGCTACGATCTTGTGCCTCGGCAGGATCTGGTAGATAGTCAGGCTTCTCAGCCTTTTTCAGTTATAGATGTCTGTACCCAGACATGATAGCTTCCGCTTGTGCTTTGACTTGTATGCTCTGATTGTTGGGTCATGAGACCCATGTTTGTAATATCTCGCTCCTCGGAGCCTATTGAATAAATTACTTGAGTCGTAGAGTCATGTTGTGATGCCATGTTGTATTTGCACATATCGAGCATATTGTGTGTATGTTATTGAAATGCTTGGTATGTGTGGGATCTGACCATCTAGTTGTTTATCTTTAGTAGCCTCTCTTACGGGGAAATGTCTCCTAGTGTTTCCACCGAGCCATGGTAGCTTGCTACTGCTCCGAAACACTTAGGCTGGCCGGCATGTGTCCTTCTTCGTTCCTGTGTCTGTCCCTTCGGGGAAATGTCACGCATTGAGTATCGGAGGCCTGTTAGACCGCTACAGCCCGGTTTACCGGAGTCCTGCTAGCCCAGTGCTACAGCCCGGACACACTTGCTGATGACCGACACGTTCGATGCTGGGTCATGGATGCCTGTCCCTGTAAGTCTGTGCCACTTTGGGTTTACGACTAGCCATGTCAGCCCGGGCTCCTTATCATATGGGTGCTAGCGACACTATCCTATACGTGTGCCAAAAGACGCAAACGGTCCCGGGCAAAGGTAAGGTGACCCCCGTGGGAATACCGTGCGTGAGGCCGCAAAGTGATAAGAGGTGTTACATGCTAGACCTATGTGGCATCGAGTCGGGGTCCTGACATCGAGCGCCTACGCCACCTCCCGTCGGCGTCGCCCTTCGCCCACCGCCGCGCCTCCTCGTTAGAGGTCGCGACCTCGCCGCCGCCGCCAAGGGCTCCCGCCTCCTCGGACCGCCCGCCGCCACCGTTGGCCAGACCCGACGCCGGCCGGTCGGATCCACCGGATCCCGACCGGATCTGGCAACCCACGGCCTCCTCCGGCCATCCCCCGCTCACTCCGGCCATCACGAGCTCGCCGGAGGTCCGGCCACCAGATCTGTGCCGCCCCAACCCTGGACGCCCACATCCCACCATCCAAACGCGCCCACGCCATCCAGCTCCGCCCGATCCCGCGTTGACTTTTTCCCGCGAGGTGATATTTCGTATGTCCCTGAAAACTAATGATATGTGTGCATCTTTGACCTGCTGTAACTTCTTGTATATATCTCAGTTTTGCGTGCATAATATATCAGAATGTTCATCATGAGATGCTCTTAATTTCCTTCCAGTGTGACATGCTTATTTGAGTCCATCTCGATGCCCGAATCATCGTTGCAAGAGTGCTATATGATGTTAACTGCTGTCCGTTAACAGAACTTGCTGTTTTATCTCTTTCGTTGCATTTTGTGTGTGCATCCTATGATCTTGATTTCTACATGTGTTTTGTACTACATCATGCCATCTTTACAGCCGTGCAATCCATGTAATTTTGTGAGTCTTGTAGTCAGTGCATCAAGCTTGTGTAGTAGGGTACTTGCTGTTACTGTTTTGCTAGGCTGAATCTGCTATATCATGATGCTATATAAACCTGCTGCTACAAGTCATTCTATGCATAATCTAGAAATATTAACTAAGGATGTTTTGTTATACATGTCATGATATATCCATCGATACCCCTGGTTGCATTTATAGCCTGCTGTAGCTTATTGTTATCATGCTCCAAACTTGCTAAATAATGTTGCGGTCAGCCTGTTAAGGTTAAGTTCAGTTTTGCCATGTGTTTTGCTAGTGATGCATGCACTCTATGAACTTGCTCTTGCCATTCTTAGCTTCATAATTATGTCGTCTTACTCTTGGTTGCCTTTTCATGTCATGTATTGCTCTGCGGTGAGTTGTACAGGCTCACCAACATGCCTATTTATTGTTGTTCCTGCCATGTCTGAATCTCTCATATCATTTGCCATGTTTGCATGGATGCTACCATGTTTTCTGTTGATCTTTGGAATTAGTTCAGTAAGGGAGTTTTGTTATTTGTCTTTAGTATTAGCATGCCATGCCTTTGTGTGCCATGTTAAGTTCCTGTAGCATGTTGTTTGATAGCTTTAAACATTGCAACCTGATGTTCTTTCTGCCATGTCCAGTGATTTCTGCTAAGTCTTTGAAACTGTTATAATTTGCAATCTAGCCATGTCCTTTTGAGCATGTTCTAGTGATTTCCGGAGATAGCTCAGTGTTCATGTTTTGTCATGCTTTACCTGTACTTCATGCCCATGCCTTTTGTTCTTATGTTGAGGTGCTGTAGCTTATTGTTTTGATGCTTGCTTGTTTTGGAGTTCTTCTTCTGCTTCTTCGATCAGGGGATAGGTTCCAGGTTGGTAGCCTGGGCTAGCAGGGTGGACTTCGTTGAGTTTCTATTTGTGTTTCATCCGTAGTTGGATGTTGATCATTTATATGATGTATTGATGTATTCATGTGGCATTGTATGCCTCTTGTATGTTTCCCCATCTATTATGTAATGTTGATGTAATGATATCCACCTTGCAAAAAGCATCTCCAATATGTTCTTCTATCCTTAGTGGGACCTTCGAGTTCCTTTAGGATAGGGTCGCATATTGGGCGTGACATATATATAGCCTCCACACAAAATCTAACCGTTACACACAACTTACCAAACTCGATGGAACCGAATCATGAAACTCGGTCAGACCGATTTCGTTCATAATGTGACTGTTAGGAATTTCAGTGGGACCGACATGTCAACTCGGTGGGACCGATATCGTTAGGGTTAGGGCATAACGTAAACTCAGTGGGACCGATTTTGGTAATAAGCTAACCAGAGAGTTAGTCAGGCAAACTCGGTCGGACCGATTCGCTCATCTCGGTTGGACCGAAACGTTACGAAAGGGAAACAGAGAGTTTGCATTGCAATCTCGGTGGGACCGATCGCTCATCTCGGTTTGACAGAAATGTTACAAATGGAAACATAGAGATTACAATCCCATTTTGGTGAGACCGAGATCCCTATCGGTGAGACAAAAAAGACTAGGGTTTGTGGCAGTGGCTATGTCAAGTGAACTCAGTGGCGCCGGATAGAAAGTTTCGGTGGGGCCGAGTTTGACTTTTGGTTTGGGACATAGTTGGATGTGAGAATCTAGTTGAGGGTTTTTTGGAGCATATCACTAAGCACTTCAAGCAAGAAACTCATTAAGCAACACCTCACCCCCTCTTGATAGTATTGGCTTTCCTATAGACTCAATGTGATCTTGGATCACTAAAATGGAAAATGTAGAGTCTTGTGCTTTGATCTTGAGCCAATCCTTTTGTCCTTAGCATTTTGAGGGGTCCACATTTCTCATCCATGCCATGCCAAACATTGAGCTTTCCTGAAATATTTATCTTTAAATAGCATTAGCTCAATGAGCTATATGTTGTTAGGAATTACCAAAACCACCCAGGGATAATTGCACTTTCAAGCGGTGCATACTCAGGGAGAACACTTATACCTTGAAATTTAGTGAGGGATCATCTTATAATGCTACCGCCATACTAAGCAAAAAAGATGCATAGAGGATAAACATCACATGCAATCAAAATATGTGACATGATATGGCCATCATCATCTTGTACCTTTGATATCCATCTCCAAAGGACCGTATGATCTCCATTGTCACCGGCTTGACACCTTGATCTCCATCATAGCATCATTTTCGTCTTGCTAACTATTGCTTCTACGGGTATCGCTAACGCTTAGTGATAAAGTTAAGCAATTACACGGCGATTGTATTTCATACAGTAAAGCGATAACCATATGGTTCCTGCCAGTTCCCGATAACTTTGTTACAAAACATGATCATCACATACAACAATATATATCACATCATGTCTTGACCATATCACATCACAACAAGCCCTGCAAAAACAAGTTAGACATCCCCTACTTTGTTCTTGCAAGTTTTATGTGGCTGCTACGGGCTTCTAGCAAGAACCGTTCTTACCTACACATCAAAACCACAACGATTTTTCGTCAAGTGTGCTGTTTTAACCTTCAACAAGGACCGGCCGTATTCAAACTCGATTCAACTAAAGTTGGAGATATAGACACCCACCAGCCACCTGTGTGCAAAGCGCATCGGTAGAACCAGTCTCATGAACGCGGTCATTTAATGTCTATCTGGGCCGCTTCATCCAACAGTACCGCCGAATTAAAGTAAGACGTTGGTCGCCCACAACTCTTTGTGTTCTACTCGTGCATATCATCTACGCATAAACCTAGCTCTGTTACCATTGTTGGGGAACGTAGCATGCTATTTCAAAAATTTCTTATGCTCACACAAGATCTATCTAGGGATGCATAGCAACGAGAGGGGGAGAGTGTGTCCACATACCCTTGTAGACCGAAAGCAGAAGCGTTATGGTAACGCGGTTGATGAAGTCAAACGTCTTCAGGATCCAACTGATCCAGGTACCGAACGTACAACACCTCTGAGTTCTGAACACATTCAGCTCGATGACATCCCTCGATCTCTTGATCTAGTAGAGTGTCGATGGACTCTATGAGTTCCGTCAGCACGACGGTGTGATGCCGGTGTTGGTAATGTGATCTCAGCAGGGCTTCGCCTAAGCACTATGATGACACTATCGGCGGAGTAAATGGTGGAGGGGGGCACCGCACACGGCTAAGACAATGTTGTGCCTTTGGGGTGGCCCCCAACCCCATATATAAAGGAGGAGGGGAAGAGGCCGGCCACAAGGGGTGCGCCAAGGGAGGGGGGAGTCCTACCAGGACTCCACACCTAGTAGGATTCGGCCCTCCTTCTTTTTTCCTTCGACCGGAGGGGGAAAAGGGGAAGGGAGAGGGAGTAGGAGAAGAAAAGGGGGGGTGGCATCCCCTTTTCCTAGTCCAATTCGGCCTCCTCCCTTGTGGGGGGTGCAACAGCCCCTTGTGGGCTGGTTAACCTCCCGCCCACGGCCCATATGGCCCATATCTTGCACCGGTGGGTTCCGGTAACCCCTCCGGTACTCCGGTATGTACCCGATACACTCCGGAACCCTTCCGGTGTCTGAATACCACCTTCCAATATATCAATCTTTACCTCTCGGCCATTTCGAGACTCCTCATTATGTCCGTGATCTCATCCGGGACTCTAAACAAACTTCGGTCATCAAAAACACATAACTCACAATACAAATCATCATCAAACGTTAAGCGTGCGGACCCTACGGGTTCGAGAACTATGTAGACATGATGGAGACACATCTTCGATCAATAACCATCAGCAGAACCTAGATACTCATATTGGCTCCTACATATTCCATGAAGATCTTTATCGGTCAAACCGCACAACAACATATGTTGTTCCCTTTGTCATCGGTATGTTACTTTCCCGAGATTCGATTGTCGGTATCTTCATACCTAGTTCAATCTCGTTACCGGCAAGTCTCTTTACTTGTTCCGTAATGCTTCATACCGCATCTAACTCATTAGTCACATTGCTTGCAAGGCTTATAGTGATGAGCATTACCGAGAGGGCCTAGAGATACCTCTCCGATACACTGAGTGACAAATCTAATCTCGATCTATGCCAACCCAACAAACACCTTCGGAGACACCTATAGAGCATCTTTATAATCACCCAGATACGTTGTGACATTTTGTAGCACACAAGGTGTTCCTCCGGTATTCAGGAGTTGCATAATCTCATAGTCAGAGGAACATGTATAAGTCATGAAGAAAGCAATAGGAGTTAAACTTATCGATCATTATGCTAAGCTAACAGATGGGTCTTGTCCATCACATGATTCTCTAATGATGTGATCCCGTTCATGAAATGACAACACATGTCTATGGTCAGGAAACATAACCATCTTTGATTAAGGAGCTAGTCAAGTAGAGGCATACTAGGGACACTTTATTTTGTCTATGTATTCACACATGTACTAAGTTTCCGGTTAATACAATTCTAGCATGAATAATAAACATTTATAATGATATAAGCAAATATAAATAACAACTTTATTATTGCCTCTAGGGCATATTTCCTTCAAAAACATTTTCAGATCGCACGATCCGAACGGTTGTGTGTGGTTTGAAGCTCCGCGTTGGAGATTCCACACATGATGTACTATTAAGACGTTTTCTCCTTTGACCTTTTTTTATCTTGAGTGCATGCATAATTATTTGTGGGCCAACAAAATGGAGAGTGACTTCTTGGGATAGATATTGGGGCCGTGTGCATGTGCAGTAAAGTGTAAATAAATGTTTTTTTTCACGAAAGTATATAAATGTTTTCCATGAGAGGTGAATGAGATGTGATTTTCTAACCCTTGTACACAATAAGTGATTTTATTTCGTCCCCTACTATTGTGGTACATGGAAAGATAGAAGGGAGCGTTAGAGTAAAATGCACAGAATCACCACAATAGTGATGTGATTAGTAGAAAACCATCACTTTACAAAACATTGCACTTTCCACCACGTCGAAACGCGCTTGTGGCAAAATACATTGTACCGTTTTTGAACAGAATTTGACGTGGAAAAGAACGCGCGTGGACGATGTGATGCCTATCGGCCGTTAACAGCAGCTCGACCGGCGTGGTCAGGATGCGTTTCCCTACACGGAAACAGTGGGCAACGCTAAGTAATTTAGCTCTATCTCTCACCCAAGTCGCCCACGCACCTCTCCACCCCTCTCGCCTCTGCGTCGGCACCGGTCAACCTCACCGCTGGCTCGCAATGTCTTCCTCGAAGACAAGGAGGAGACCAGCAAAGAGGACTAGAGCTACACCGGCATGGACATCGATCTGTGGGTAAGATTCCCAACTGTTTGGGTTTATGTTAGGGTTATAGTTTGGGTTTGGGTCTGGTAATTTTCCATTTCAGATATGATTTAAGCTACAATCATGATTCTTGTCAAAGTAGGAAAACCTGAAGACCACCATTGATGCTTCCTTCTGTGGTTCGTCGGGTGATCCGACCATAAAATGCAAGCTTCACCACCGTTTAGAGCCAAAAAATATGTTGGACTTGATGTTATAGACATTGGGAGGAGATTTTATGGATGTGGTAAGTAGGTAATTTGTCCTTGCCTTCCTGTTGAAGGACTTTGGTGTGCAACTGAATTAGTTTAATATCAGTGTTTATTGATCTTTGTACTATTGGCTGAATTTTGTATTGTACTGAATCTTTTAGTTGCTGACTTGGAAAGTAGTTAACTGAATTTAGTATTGTACTGAATCTTGTAGTTATTGACTTGCGAAGTAGTTAACTTGCTTTAGCATTGTACTGAATCTTGGAGTTCGTAACTTGCAAAGTAGTTACGAACCAATAGGAGACTCACGCCAACAAATGTCAACAGTGCTTGCATGCGCGCACAACCAAACTTGCACCCAACACGGGCAACATGTGTCACTCATCCAATGGGTGAGATGCGCCTATGATATGTTGACACGTGGACCGGCCCAAAAGTGGCCCATAAAGATTAAATGGGCCGGCTCAACTAAAGGCCCACAAGATTTTGCGGACCATAATGGGCAGGCCCAGCTAAAGGCCCACAAGATTTTGTGGACCATAATGGGCCGGCCCAGCTAAAGGCCCACGAGATTTCATCGACCATAATGGGCCGGTCCAGCTAAAGGCCCATGAGATTTCGCCGACCATAATGGGCCAGCCCAGCCAAAGGCCCACAAGATTTTGAGGACACTAGTGGGCCGGCCCATTAACAGGCTGCCATGTTTTGGGCTAAATGCTGGCCCATATTTGATCTGATCCATTAACAGCCTGCCACGTTCCGGGCCTAATAAAGGCCCATATGAGATCCTTGCAGTGATACGTCTCCAACGTATCTACTTTTCCAAACACTTTTGCCCTTGTTTTGAACTCTAACTTGCATGATTTGAATGAAACTAACCCGGTCTGACGTTGTTTTCAGCAGAACTGCCATGGTGTTGTTTATTGTGCAGAAAACAAAAGTTCTCGGAATGGCTTGAAAATCCACGGAGATAACTTTTCAAAAATATAAAAAATACTGGCAAAGAATCAAGGCCAGGGGGCGCACACCCTGTCCACGAGGGTGGGGGGCGCCCCCCCTCCCCCTGGGCGCGCCCCCTGTCTCGTGGGCCCCCTGATGCTCCACCAACCTCAACTCCAACTCCATATATTCCATTTCACGGAGAAAAAAAATCAGAGAGGATGTTTCATTGCGCTTTACGATACAGAGCCGCCGCCAAGCTCTAATCTCTCTCGGGAGGGCTGATCTGGAGTCCGTTCGGGGCTCCGGAGAGGGGGGTTCGTCGCTGTTGTCATCATCAACCATCCTCCATCACCAATTTCATGATGCTCACCGCCGTGCGTGAGTAATTCCATCGTAGGCCTGTTGGACGGTGATGGGTTGGATGAGATTTACCATGTAATCAAGTTAGTTTT
This sequence comes from Triticum aestivum, assembly GCF_018294505.1. NCBI lineage: Eukaryota > Viridiplantae > Streptophyta > Magnoliopsida > Poales > Poaceae > Triticum > Triticum aestivum. The sequence continues at coordinate 482,017,330 of NC_057813.1, read as the reverse complement.
GTTAGGGTTTGATCCCTAGTATCCACTATGTTCTGAGATTGATGTTGATATGACTTTGCTATGCTTAATGCTTGTCACTAGGGCGCGAGTGCCATGATTTCAGATCTGAACCTATTATGTTTTCATGAATATATGTGAGTTCTTGATCCTATCTTGTTAGTCTATAGTCACCTATTATGTGTTATGATCCGACAACCCCGAAGTGACAATAATCGGGATACTTCTCGGTGATGACCGTAGTTTGAGGAGTTCATGTATTCACTATGTGTTAATGCTTTTGTCCGATACTCTATTAAAAGGAGGCCTTAATATCCCTTAGTTTCCACCAGGACCTCGCTGCCACGGGAGGGTAGGACAAAATATGTCATGCAAGTTCTTTTCCATAAGCATGTATGACTATATATGAAATACATGCCTACATTACATTGATGAACTGGAGCTAGTTCTGTGTCACCCTATGTTATAACTATTACATGAGGAATTGCATCCGACATAATTATCCATCACTGATCCAATGCCTACGTGTTGGAAATATGCCCTAGAGGCAATAATAAAAGTATTATTATTATTATATTTCCTTGTTCATGATAATTGTCTTTTATTCATGCTATAACTGTATTATCCGGAAATCATAATACACGTGTGAATACATAGACCACAATATGTCCCTAGTGAGCCTCTAGTTGACTAGCTCGTTGTGATCAACAGATAGTCATGGTTTCCTGGCTATGGACATTGGATGTCGTTGATAACGGGATCACATCATTAGGAGAATGATGTGATGGACAAGACCCAATCCTAAGACTAGCACAAAAGATCGTGTAGTTCATTTGCTAGAGCTTTGCCAATGTCAAGTATCTCTTCCTTCGACCATGAGAGCGTGTAACTCCTGGATACCGTAGGAGTGCTTTGGGTGTATCAAACGTCACAACGTAACTGGGTGACTATAAAGCTGCACTACAGGTATCTCCGAAAGTATCTATTGTTTTATGCGGATCGAGACTGGGATTTGTCACTCCGTGTAAACGGAGAGGTATCTCTGGGCCCACTCGGTAGGACATCATCATATGCGCAATGTGACCAAGGAGTTGATCACGGGATGATGTGTTACGGAACGAGTAAAGAGACTTGCCGGTAACGAGATTGAACAAGGTATTGGATACCGACGATCGAATCTCAGGCAAGTAACATACCGATAGACAAAGGGAATTGAATACGGGATTGATTAAGTCCTTGACATCGTGGTTCATCCGATGAGATCATCGTGGAACATGTGGGAGCCATCATGGGTATCCAGATCCCGCTGTTGGTTATTGACCGGAGAACGTCTCGGTCATGTCTACATGTCTCCCGAACCCGTAGGGTCTACACACTTAAGGTTCGATGACGCTAGGGTTATAAAGGAAGTTTGTATGTGGTTACCGAATGTTGTTCGGAGTCCCGAATGAGATCCCGGACGTCACGAGGAGTTCCGGAATGGTCCGGAGGTAAAGATTTATATATGGGAAGTCCTATTTTGGCCACCGGAAAATGTTCGGGATTTTTCGGTATTGTACCGGGAAGGTTCTAGAAGGTTCCGGAGTGGGGCCCACCTGCATGGGGGGACCCACATGGACGTGGGTAGTGGGGGAAAGGCCCCACACCCCTGGTCAAGGCGCACCAAGATCCCCCCTTAGAAGGAACAAGATCATATCCCGAAGGGATAAGATCAAGATCCCTAAAAAGGGGGGATAACAATCGGTGGGGAAGGAAATAATGAGATTTCTTTCCTCCCACCTTGGCCAACGCCCCAATGGACTTGGAGGGCAAGAAACCAGCCCCTCCACCCCTATATATAGTGGGGAGGCGCATGGGAGCTATACACGAAGTTCTGGCACAACCCTATCTCTCTCCCTACTCCTCCTCTCCCATGGTGCTTGGCGAAGCCCTGCTAGATTGCCACGCTCCTCCACCACCACCACGCCGTTGTGCTGCTGTTGGATGGAGTCTTCCTCAACCTCTCCCTCTCTCCTTGCTGGATCAAGGCGTGGGAGACGTCACCGGGCTGTACGTGTGTTGAACGCGGAGGTGCCGTCCGTTCGGCACTAGGATCATCGGTGATTCGAATCACGACGAGTACGACTCCATCAACCCCGTTCACTTGAACGCTTCCGCTTAGCGATCTACAAGGGTATGTAGATGCACTCTCTTTCTACTCGTTGCTGGTCTCTCCATTGATAGATCTTGGTGACACGTAGGAAAATTTTGAATTTCTGCTACGTTCCCCAACAGTGGCATCATGAGCTAGGTCTATTGCGTAGATTCTTTGCACGAGTAGAACACAAAGTAGTTGTGGGCGTTGATGTTGTTCAATATGCTTACCGTTACTAGTCCAATCTTGTTTCGACGGTATTGTGGGATGAAGCGGCCCGGACCGACCTTACACGTACTCTTACGTGAGACAGGTTCCACCTATTGACATGCACTTGGTGCATAAGGTGGCTAGCGGGTGCCAGTCTCTCCCACTTTAGTCGGAACGGATTCGATGAAAAGGGTCCTTATGAAGGGTAAATAGCAATTGGCATATCACGTTGTGGTCTTGTGTAGGTAAGAAACGTTCTTGCTAGAAACCCATAGCAGCCACGTAAAACATGCAACAACAATTAGAGGACGTCTAACTTGTTTTTGCAGGGTATGCTATGTGATGTGATATGGCCAAGAAGAATGTGATGAATGATATGTGATGTATGAGATTTATCATGTTCTTGTAATAGGATTCACGACTTGCATGTCGATGAGTATGACAACCGGCAGGAGCCATAGGAGTTGTCTTTATTTATTGTATGACCTGCGTGTCATTGAAGAACGCCATGTAAACTACTTTACTTTATTGCTAAACGCGTTAGTCATAGAAGTAGAAGTAGTCGTTGGCGTGACAACTTCATAAAGACACGATGATGGAGATCATGATGATGGAGATCATGGTGTCGTGCCGGTGACGATGATGATCATGGAGCCCCGAAGATGAAGATCAAAAGGAGAAAAATGATATTGGCCATATCATGTCACTATTTGATTGCATGTGATGTTTATCATGTTTATGCATCTTGTTTGCTTAGGACGACAGTAGTAAATAAGATGACCCCTTACAAAATTTCAAGAAGTGTTCTCCCCTAACTGTGCACCGTTGCTACAGTTCGTCGCTTCTAAGCACCACGTGATGATCGGGTGTGATGGATTCTTACGTTCACATACAACGGGTGTAAGACAGTTTTACACAGCGAAAACACTTAGGGTTAACTTGACGAGCCTAGCATGTGCAGACATGGCCTCGGAACATGGAGACCGAAAGGTCGAGCATGAGTCGTATGGTAGATACGATCAACATGAAGATGTTCACCGATGATGACTAGTCCGTCTCACATGATGATCGGACACGGCCTAGTTGACTCGGATCATGTGATCACTTAGATGACCAGAGGGATGTCTATCTAAGTGGGAGTTCATAAGATGAACTTAATTATCCTGAACATAGTCAAAAGACCTTTTGCAAATTATGTCGTAAGCTCGCGCTTTAGTTCCACTGTTTAGATATGTTCCTAGAGAAAATATAGTTGAAAGTTGATAGTAGCGATTATGCGATCAGTAGAAAGCTTATCTCCTTAATGCACCGCTCAGTGTGCTGAACCCCAACGTCGTTTGTCGATGTTGCGAACATCAGACATACACATTTTTGATAACAACGTGATAGTTCAATTAAATGGTTTAAGTAGAGGCACCAAAGACGTTTTTGAAACGTCACGGAACATATGAGATGTTTCGAGGGCTGAAATTGGGATTTCAGGCTCGTGCCCACGTCAAGAGGTATAAGACCTCCGACGATTTTCTTAGCCTGCAAACTAAGGGAGAAAAGCTCAATCATTGAGCTTGTGCTCAGATTGTCTGAGCACAACAATCACTTGAATCGAGTGGGAGTTGATCCTCCAGATGAGATAGTGATGTTTCCCCAAAGTCATTGCCACCAAGCTGCTAGAGCTTCGTGATTAACTATAACATATTAGGGATAGATATGATGATCCTTGAAATATTCATGATGTTTGACACCGCGAAAGTAGAAATCAAGAAGGAGCATCAATTGTTGATGGTTGGTGAAACCACTAGTTTCAAGAAGGGCAAGGGAACAAAGGGATACTTCATGAAACGGCAATTCAGATGTTGCTCTAGTGAAGAAACCCAAGGTTGAACCCAAACCCGAGACTAAGTGCTTCTGTAATAAGGGGAACAACCACTGGAGCAGCATTACCCTAGATATTTGGTAGATGAGAAGGCTGGCAAGGTCGATAGAAGTATATTGGATATACATTATGTTAATGTGTACTTTACTAGTACTCCTAGTAGCACCAGGGTATTGGATATCGGTTCGGTTGCTAAGTGTTAGTAACTCGAAATAAAAGCTACGGAATAAACGGAGACTAGCTAAAGGTGAGCTGACGATATATGTTGGAAGTGTTTCCAAGGTTGATATGATCAAGCATCGCACGCTCCCTCTACCACCGAGTTTGGTGTTTGCGTTGAGCATAGACATGATTGGATTATGTCTATCGCAATACGGTTATTCATTTAAAGAGAATAATGGTTACTCTATTTATTTGAATAATACCTTCAATGGTCTTGCACCTAAAATGAATGGTTCATTGAAATCTCGATCGTAGTGATACACATGTTCATGCCAAAAGATAGTAATGATAGTACCACCTATGTGTGGCACTGCCACGTAAGTCATATCGGTATAAAATGCATGAAGAAGCTCCATGTTGATGGATCTTTGGACTCACTCATTTTTGAAAAGTTTGAGACATGCGAACCATGTCTATTGGTATATATGCATGAAGAAACTCCATGCAAATGGACCGTTTGAACTCACTTGATTTTGAATCACTTGAGATATGCAAATCATACCACATGGGCAAGATGACTGAAAAGCCTCGGTTTCAGTAAGATGGAACAAGATAGCAACTTGTTGGAAGTAACACATTTTGATGTGTCCAATCCAATGATTGTTGAGGTATGCAGTGAATATCGTTATGATCTTACTTCACAGATGATTCGAGTAGATGTTGAGAATATTTACTTGATGAAACACAAGTCTGAATTATTGAATGGTTCAAGTAATTTCAGAGTGAAGCAGAAGATCATTGTGACAAGAGGATAAAATGTCTATGATATGATCATAGAGATGAATATCTGAGTTACGAGTTTTGGCACACAATTAAGACATTGTGGAAATTGTTTCGCAATTAATACCGCCTGGAACACCATAGTGTGATGGTGTGTCCGAACATCATAGTTGCACCCTATTGGATATGGTGCGTACCATGATGTCTCTTATCGAATTACCACTATTGTCCATGGGTTAGGCATTAGAGACAACCATATTCACTTTAAATAGGGCACCACGTAATTCCGTTGAGATGACACCGTATGAATTATGGTTTAGAGATACCTAAGTTGTCGTTTTTTTTAAAAGTTTGGGGCTGCGACGCTTATATGAAAAAGTTTCAGGTTGATAAGCTCGAACCCAAAGCGGATAAAATGCATCTTCATAGGAAACCCAAAACAGTTGGGTATACCTCCTAATTCAGATCCGAAAGCAGTATGGATTGTTTCTTTAATCGGGTCCTTTCTCGAGGAAAAGTTTCTCTCGAAAGAATTGAGTGGGAGGATGGTGGAAACTTGATGAGGTTATTGAACCGTCTCTTCAACTAGTGTGTGGCAGGGCACAGGAAGTTGTTCCTGTGGCACCTACACCAATTGAAGTGGAAGCTTGTGATGTTGATCATGAAACTTCGGATCAAGTCACTACCAAACCTCGTGGGATGACAAGGATACGTACTACATCAGAGTGGTACGTAATCCTGTCTTGGAAGTCATGTTGCTGGACAACAATGAACCTACGAGCTATGGAGAAGCAATGGTGGGCCTGGATTCCGATAAATGGCTCGAGGCCATAAAATCCGAGAACGGATCCATGACTTTGGAAGAAATACTTGATGGTCGTAAGGCCATTGGGTACGGATGGATTTTAAAAGGAAGACAGACAATGATGGTAAGAATTACCATTAAGAAAGCTTGACTTGTCGTTAAGATATTTTCCGACAAGTTCAAGGAGTTGATTACGGTGAGGTTTTCTCACTCGTAGCGATGCTAAGAGTCTGTTGGAATTGGATTAGCAGTTACTGCATGATTGATGAAATCTTGCAGATAGGATGTCAAAACATTGTTTCCTCGACGTTATACTTGAGGAAAGGTTGTATGTGATACAACCGGAAGGTTTTGTCAATCCCAAAAGATGCTAATAAGTATGCAAAGCTCCAGGAATCCTTCTAAGGACTGGAGTGAGCATCTTGGAGTTGGAATGTATGCTTTGATGATGATCAAAATTTTGGGTTTGTACAAAGTTTATGAGAAACTTGTATTTCCAAAGAAGTGAGTGGGAGCACTATAGAATTTCTGATGAGTATATGTTGTTGACATATTGTTGATCAGAAATGACGTAGAATTTCTGGAAAGCATATAGGGTTATTTTGAAAGTGTTTTTCAATGGAAAGCCTGGATTAAGCTACTTGAACATTGAGCATCAAGATCTATAAGGATAGATCAAAATGCTTAATAATACTTTCAAATGAGCACATACCTTGACATGATCTTGAAGGTGTTCAAGATGGACCAGTCAAAGAAGGAGTTCTTGCCTGAGTTGTAAGGTACGAAGTTAAGACTTAAAGCTCGACCACGGCAGAATAGAGAGAAAGGACGAAGGTCGTCCCCTATGCTTAAGACGTAGGCTCTTCAGTATGCTATGCTGTGTACCGCACCTGAAGTGTGCCTTGCCATGAGTCAGTCAAGGGGTACAAGAGTGATCCAAGAATGGCTCACAGGACAGCGGTCAAAGTTATCCTTAGTAACTAGTGGACTAAGGAATTTTCTCGATTATGGAGGTGGTAAAAGAGTTTGTCGTAAAGGTTACGACGATGCAAGCTTGACACCTATCCGGATAGCTCTGAGTAGAGAGACCGGATACATATAATGGAGCAATAATTTAGAATAGCTCCAAGTAGAACAGTTGTTTGGAATAGCTCCAAATAGAGCGTGGTAGCTGCATCTAGGAGATGACATAGAGATTTGTAAAGCACACACGGATCTAAAAGGTTCAGACCCGTTGACTAAAACCTCTCTCACAAGCAACATGATCAAACATAAAACTCATTGAGTGTTAATCACATAGTGATGTGAACTAGACTACTGACTCTAGTAAACTCTTGGGTATTAGTCACATGGCGATGTGACCTGTGAGTGTTAATCACATGGCGATGTGAACTAGATTATTGACTCTAGTGCAAGTGGGAGACTATTGGAAATATGCCCTAGAGGCAATAATAAAAGTATTATTATTATATTTCCTTGTTCATGATAATTGTCTTTTATTCATGCTATAACTGTATTATCCGGAAATCGTAATACACGTGTGAATACATAGACCACAATATGTCCCTAGTGAGCCTCTAGTTGACTAGCTCGTTGTGATCAACAGATAGTCATGGTTTCCTGGCTATGGACATTGGATGTCGTTGATAACGGGATCAAATCATTAGGAGAATGATGTGATGGACAAGACCCAATCCTAAGACTAGCACAAAAGATCGTGTAGTTCATTTGCTAGAGCTTTGCCAATGTCAAGTATCTCTTCCTTCGACCATGAGAGCGTGTAACTCCTGGATACCGTAGGAGTGCTTTGGGTGTATCAAACGTCACAACGTAACTGGGTGACTATAAAGCTGCACTACAGGTATCTCCGAAAGTATCTATTGTTTTATGCGGATCGAGACTGGGATTTGTCACTCCGTGTAAACGGAGAGGTATCTCTGGGCCCACTCGGTAGGACATCATCATATGCGCAATGTGACCAAGGAGTTGATCACGGGATGATGTGTTACGGAACGAGTAAAGAGACTTGCCGGTAACGAGATTGAACAAGGTATTGGATACCGACGATCGAATCTCGGGCAAGTAACATACCGATAGACAAAGGGAATTGAATACGGGATTGATTAAGTCCTTGACATCGTGGTTCATCCGATGAGATCATCGTGGAACATGTGGGAGCCATCATGGGTATCCAGATCCCGCTGTTGGTTATTGACCGGAGAACGTCTCGGTCATGTCTACATGTCTCCCGAACCCGTAGGGTCTACACACTTAAGGTTCGATGACGCTAGGGTTATAAAGGAAGTTTGTATGTGGTTACCGAATGTTGTTCGGAGTCCCGAATGAGATCCCGGACGTCACGAGGAGTTCCGGAATGGTCTGGAGGTAAAGATTTATATATGGGAAGTCCTATTTTGGCCACCAGAAAATGTTCGGGATTTTTCGGTATTGTACCGGGAAGGTTCTAGAAGGTTCCGGAGTGGGGCCCACCTGCATGGGGGGACCCACATGGACGTGGGTAGTGGTGGCAAGGCCCCACACCCCTGGTCAAGGCGCACCAAGATCCCCCCTTAGAAGGAATAAGATCATATCCCGAAGGGATAAGATCAAGATCCCTAAAAAGGGGGGATAACAATCGGTGGGGAAGGAAATAATGAGATTTCTTTCCTCCCACCTTGGCCAACGCCCCAATGGACTTGGAGGGCAAGAAACCAGCCCCTCCACCCCTATATATAGTGGGGAGGCGCATGGGAGCTATACACGAAGTTCTGGCACAGCCCTACCTCTCTCCCTACTCCTCCTCTCCCATGGTGCTTGGCGAAGCCCTGCTGGATTGCCACGCCCCTCCACCACCACCACGCCATTGTGCTGCTGTTGGATGGAGTCTTCCTCAACCTCTCCCTCTCTCCTTGCTGGATCAAGGCGTGGGAGACGTCACCGGGCTGTACGTGTGTTGAACGCGGAGGTGCCGTCCGTTCGGCACTAGGATCATCGGTGATTTGAATCACGACGAGTACGACTCCATCAACCCCGTTCACTTGAACGCTTCCGCTTAGCGATCTACAAGGGTATGTAGATGCACTCTCTTTCTACTCGTTGCTGGTCTCTCCATAGATAGATCTTGGTGACACGTAGGAAAATTTTGAATTTCTGCTACGTTCCCCAACACTACGAGCTTTTCACATATTGTGCTTCGCTTATGTACTTTTCTGTTGCTACTGTTACAATCACTACAATACTATTATCTTTACCTTTGCCACTGTTACCATTACTATCATACTACTTTTCTACTAAATACTTTGCTGCAGATACTAAGTTATCCAGGTGTGGTTGAATTGACAACTCAACTGCTAATACTTGAGAATATTCTTTGGCTCCCCTTGTGTCGAATCAATAAATTTGGGTTGAATACTCTACCCTCGAAAGCTGTTGCGATCCCCTATACTTGTGGGTTATCAAGACTAATTTCTGGCACCATTGCCGGGGAGCATAGCTCTATTCTTTGAGTCACTTGGGATTTATATCTGCTGATCACTATGAAGAACTTGAAAGACACAAGAACTAAGATTTTTCCCTCAACTACGAGGGGAGGTGAGGAACTGCCATCTAGCTCAGCACTAGATTCTCCTTCTGTTATGAGTAAGCTTGCGACACCTAAACCTGCTACTGCTATGAATTCTGATATGCCGCATGTTATTGATGATGCCACTTCTGCTATGCATGATACTTATGATGAAACTACTTCTATGCTTGATACTACTGTGCCATTAGGTGAATATCTTGATGAACAACTTGCTAGGGTTAGAGAGAATGAAATTATTGAGAATGAAATTATTGATGATAGTGATGATGAAGGTTCTCCCCCTAATTATGAATTGCTTGTTGTTCCTGAGGGTTATGTTATGGATGAAGAAGCTGCTAGAGCTATTTTTGCTTGCAATGATAGATATGATCTTAAGAAGTTATTAGCTAAATGGAAGCAGCAATCCCTTAATGCTAGAATGAAACATGACCCCTCTTTTGCTACTTCACCTATCCGTGTTACTAATAAGGATTATGAATTCTCTGTTGATCCTGAGATAATTACTTTGGTTGAATCTAATCCTTTTTATGGCAATGAATCTGAAACTGTTGTGGCACATCTTACCAAGTTGAATGATATAGCTACCCAGTTTACTAATGATGAGAAGTCTCGCTATTATTATATCCTTAAGATATTTCCGTTCTCATTAAAGGGTGATTCTAAAACTTGGTTTAATTCTCTTGATCCTGGTTGTGTGCATAGTCCCCAGGATATGATTTAGTACTTCTCTGCTAAATATTTTCCCGCTCATAAGAAACAAGCTGCCTTGCAGGAAATATATAATTTTGGGCAAATCGAAGAAGAGAGTCTCCCACAAGCTTGGGGGAGGCTTCTCCGATTACTTAATGCTTTGCCCGATCATCCTCTTAAGAAAAATGAAATACTTGATATATTTTATAATGGACTAACCGATGCTTCCAGGGACCACTTGGATAGTTGTGCTGGTTGTGTTTTAGGGAAAGAACATTCGACCAAGATGAACTATTATTGAATAATATGTTGACTAATGAAAATAATTGGACTCTTCCTGAGCCAATTCCTGAGCCAATTGAGACAACTCCTAAGCCTATTCCTAAACCTACTCCAAAGAAGAGAGGTGTTCTATTTCTCAGTCCTGAAGATATGCAAGAGGCAAAGAAATCAATGAAAGAAAAAGGTATTAAAGTTGAAGATGTTACGAATTTACCTCCTATTAAAGAAATACATGGTCTTAATATACCGCCTGTTGAAGAAACACATTGTCTTGATAACCCAACACAGGTAGTAAAGGTAAATTCTCTCTATAGATATGATAAAGTTGAAATCCCATCTACTAAATTTTATAGCCAATGTTTGGATGAATCTGATGACTTTATGGCTAGACAAGAAAGTTTTAATGCTTATGTTGGTAGAGAATTAAAGAGTAATTCTTACATGATAGGACACTTGAGTGATTATATGGCTAGAGTTAAAGGTGAACTTGAACTCATTAGCAAATATGCTTCTATGGTTACCAATCAAGCAGAGCAAGTACTTAAGGCTCAAAGTGATTTGCTCGATGAATTAAATAATAAACATGATTTTGCTGTTATAGTGGCTACTAAAACTGGTTAAATGACTCAGGAACCTTTG
>NC_057813.1:481385922-481405828 GCF_018294505.1 Triticum aestivum | reverse complement strand
CCCTCCACCATATTCCACCTTGATAATATCGTAGCGGTGCTTAGGCGAAGCCCTGCGTCGGTAAAACATCATCATCGTCACCACGCCGTCGTGCTGACGGAACTCTCCCTCAAAGCTCGGCTAGATCGGAGTTTGAGGGACGTCATCGAGCTAAATTTGTGCTGAACTTAGAGGTGCCGTACGTTTGGTACTTGATCGGTCGGGTCATGAAAACGTATGACTACATCAACCGCGTTGTGCTAACGCTTCTGCTTTCGGTCTACGAGGGTACGTGGACAACACTCTCCCCTCTCGTTGCTATGCATCACCATGATCTTGCGTGTGCATAGGAATTTTTTTGAAATTACTATGTTTCCTAACAAGAAGATGAAGGTAATTCTTTTGGGGCTCACCCTCCGCCCTCTGAGAGGGGCCCACTAGTCAGCATCTCCACTTTCCTGATCCCCATCAAGCCATGAGATCAACAAACAATCAAGAGAGCCTGGAAGGGCAAGAAGGACCCCCTCCAAGGAGGCCTTTACCCAGGTTACATCGAAACAATTTTCAAAATTTGGTTCACAACCATGGGTTCGAAAACACTCCTCGTGTGCTCGTACTGTCCAATTGGGACATATCTCGTCCAAGAGAAATTGATGCAGGGACAAACTCTTGGGGACCGGAGAATAAACATATTATGGCTAAAGTGAATAAGAACACTGAGTTGCTTCATCGAGCCTTTCGAGAAATTCAAAGTTCGAGAGAGGCACTCATGAGTATGTTGGAGGACAAGCTTACTACATCACCACCACCATTTTCCCCACCAAAGGAGACTTGAGCACACGGGTATGGGCACTCCCCTTGGCTTGTGCCAACCTTGGGGGATATGCCTCGGTATCGTATCACCATCACTTTTATTAACTTTATCTATCTTAGTTCGATCCTTAGTTATTTCATGATTTAGTCGAATAAATGTTTAGTATGGTCTAATTTTCGAGTGCTAGTTTCGTGATCTATATATCTATGTAATCCATTGAGAGTTATATAATAAAGTTTTGTTTGAGTTTTTGCCCCTTTACCTTTATGTTTAAATTAAAATAAAAGGAAATAATGAAAAAGAAGATCATATGCTAATCTTATGGCAAGCAATGACACCACATAAGGAAAAGTATAAGTGGTAAAATTTATTAAATGTTGACAAACATAGTATTGGTCAATGATGCAACTCATGAAAGAATTAATAAGGGAAGAGAAGATTCATATGCAAATACAATATCTTGGACATCTTTTATGATTGTGAGCCCCCATTAAATATTATATGCCAAAACTGTTAACGTTGGACAAGGAAGACAATGTAATGATTTATGTTTTTTCATATTCACATAGAAGTTATATTGTCATAGATCCTTCAACATGTGGTGCTTGCTCAATATCTTTGCTAGCCAATATTCCGCGCTAAGTAGAGATACTGCTTGTGCCTCCAAAAACCTTAAACCCAAATCCATGTTTTGAGAGTTCAAGTAAGATCCTACCTATGGATTGAGTAAGATCCTTCAAGTAAGTTGTCATCGATGCAAAAAGGCAATAAAAATTGCTTCTAAAGGTGTTTGATGCTTTAGTGTAAGGGAAAATAAGCGTTGTAGGAACTTGTGATGGCAAAGTAATAAAAGTGACGGACTGCATAATAAAGGCTGCTATCATAAGGGGCAATATAACGTGACGTTCTTTTGCATTAAGAGATTGAGCATACAAAACCAAAATGCGCATGACAACCTCTGCTTCCCTCTACGAAGGGCCTATTTTTTACTTTTATGTATTTACTTTTATGCAAGAGTCAAAGTATTCTTCTCTATTCCTTTTTATTTTCTCTTTTGCAAGCACCATGTGGTGAGGAAAGATCTAGGCACATATATCCAGTTGAATGTGAGTGATCATGAGTTATTATTGTTGACATCACCCTTGAGGTGAATAAGTTGGGAGGAAAAACTATGAGCCCCTATCTTTCTATGTGTCCGGTTGAAACTTTTTGCTCATATGTGTGTTGTGAGTGTTAGAAATCATAGAAGATTAAATGATGGTTGAGTATGTGGACTTGCCAAAAGGCTCCGATACGAGACCTTGCCTAAAAGTATGATGAATTGTAGTTGCAAAGTTGACCGAGAACATTCTTTGTTAGTTTTCAATAAAGTTTATGCTTTTTACTTCGATGATGTGATGAATTGTTACTTGTTCATGAGAAGCTATATGATAAAGTAGAAACCTATGACTAGTAGACTCATATGAAAACTTGAAAGATCTATTTCATTAGAAGAGAAAGTTCACTAATCTATGGCCTAGAAAGCCAAAAGAAATGATCAGTCCAATGACAGAAGGACAAAGCTTGTTCCCTTCATCCCCAATGTGCGTCCACAGCTTACTCGAGTGCTTGAGATATTCATTCGGTTTAAGGCACCTTCATCGTAGGAAGGAAAAAACCCTTTGTTGTTGTTATAATAATAAGCATGATGCTACTATGCTCGTATTGTGTTTTTATCAACACCTCTCTCTCTCTCTCTCTCTAAACATGTGGACATGATTTTAGATATCGGCTTTCACTTGAGGACAAGCAAGGTCTAAGCTTGGGGGAGTTGATACGTCCATTTTGCATCATGTTTTCCTACTATTATTTATAATGTTTTTATGCATAATAACACTTTATGGAGTAATTCTAATGCCATTTCTCTCATAATATGCAAGGTTTACACAAAGAGAGAGAATGTCGGTAGATGGAATTCTGGACTTGAAAAAGCTATTTTAGAGATACCTATTTTGCACATCTCCAAATGAGCTGAAATTTTATGAAGAATTATTTTGTAATATATAATAAATATTGGAGGAAATAACTACCAAAGCGGGGTTGGCTAGTGCCCAGAAGACACCATGGCGCGCCAGCCCCCAGGCACGCCCTGGTGGGTTGTGGGCAACCCACCCCACCTCTGGTGCCCATCTTTTGGTATATAAGGTCTTTTGACCTAGAAACAAAAGGGGAGGACTTTCGGGATGGAGCGCCGCCTTCTCAAGGCCGAACTTGGGCAGGAGCACTTTTGCCCTTTGGCGAAGCGATTCCGCCGGGGGAACTTCCCTCCCGGAGGGGGAAATCGAAGCTATTCTCATCACCAACAACCCTCTCATCTTTGGGAGGCCAATCTTCATCAACATCTTAAACAACACCATCTCATCTCAAATCCCTAGTTCATCCCTTGTGTTCAATCTTTGTACCGAAACCTCAGATTGGTACCTGTGGGTGACTAGTAGTGTTGATTACATCTTGTAGTTGATTGTTATATGATTTATTTTGTGGAAGATTATATGTTCAGATCCATTATGCTATTTAATACCCCTCTAATCTTGAGCATGAATATTATTTGTGAGTAGTTACTTTTGTCCTTGAGGCTATGGGAGAAGTCATGTTGCAAGTAATCATGTGAATTTGATATTCGCTCGATATTTTGATGGTATGTATGTTGTGATTCCCTTAGTGGTGTGATGTGAATGTCGACTACATGCCACTTCACCATCTTTGGGCCTAAGGGAATGCATTATGGAGTAGTTATTAGATGATGGGTTGCTAGAGGGACAGAAGCTTAAACCCTAGTTTATACGCTATTTCATAAGGGACTGATTTGGATCCATATGTTAATGTTATGGTTAGATTTTATCTTAATACTTTTCTCATAGTTGCGGATGCTTGCGAGGGGGTTAATCATAAGTGGGAGGCTTGTTCAAGTAAGAACAACACCCAAGCAGCGGTCCACCCACATACCATATTATCAAAGTAGCAAACGCGAATCAAACCAACATGACGAAAGTGACTATATGAAATTCCTGTGTGCCCTCAAGAATGCTTTGCTTATTATAATAGATCATTTTCGTCCATCCTTTGCCACAAAAGGATTGTGCTAACTTGCTGCACTTTATTTACCATTACCGTTACTTGCTCGTTACAAATTATCTTGCTATCAAACTATTTGTTACCTCTAATTTTAGTGCTTGCAGAAATTATGCTGGAATGCGCTTGTCATTTCCTTCTGCTCCTTGTTTGGTTTGACACTCATACTTATTGAAAGGACTATGAGTGATCCCCTATACTTGTGGGTCATCAGGCTACCACACACAATGCATAACATGGCCGAGGCACCGTATCAACCCAGCCATGCTTCAACTGGGACACAGATGCAGGATGCCCAACATCCATGCAATCAACCAATCATGCGCTATGGTGCATGCATGATCTGCAATATACCTAGATGCTATATATTCTTAAGTTTTAAGTTATTAGAATTTTGAGGATGTAGGAGCATTTAGCGCCAGACCTCAACCAGTCTAGTCTCTGTGCATCAGTGTCATCCATGGATCGGTAATGCTGACACGCACAGTACTTGAGGATTTATAACCGAGTTTCAATCACACACTTATTACATCGAATGTCTCAATAGAGAACTTATTACAATAATATGGCTTAAGGCCATCAAAAAACGATAGCAACAGAAGGCTTGGAAGATAAAGTGAGTCCATCAACTCCAACAACATAGCTGAGTGAATGACAACGGCCTATGGCACCTTACTCATCGCCTGAAAAGTCTGCAACATGAAATGTTGCAGATCGAAAACGAGTCAGCACATGGAATATGCTGGCAATGTAACACAAAAGAGTAATGAACAGAATGAATGCTATCACTACATGCATATATGGCTGGTGGAAAGCTCTATGGTTACAGTTTTTGCGTAAAGCCAATTTTTCCCTACAACAAAGGAATAAATTTTATTTAACTATCATTATGGTTGTTAAACATTGATAAGGTTCCTCCAACTCAATCCCAATTAAACATCATCATTAAACCCAACAAATTAATTTAGAGTGATGAGATCAACATGATAATCCAAGAACCAGATACTTAAGATGTCCATAACCGGGGACACAGCTAACCATGATTAGTTTGTACACTCTGCAGAGGTTTGCGCACTTTCCCCCACAAGACTCGAACACATCCATGATCGGAGATTCGATACATAGTCTTTCTGAAGCATTAACTCCCTACTTTGGGTAGACAGTACCACCTACAACCCACTACATCTACTAGTCTACCTCTTCAAGAGCTTCATGCTACTTACTCAACTACACCAGAGCCCATATTGGCTTGTGGCTGCACACGGAAGTTTCTAGCATGAATAATCTTATGATCCCTTTGAGACTGGGTGGCGAACCGTAGGATGATCACACGGGTACTCCGAGATATCCTAGGACAACACTGGATTCTCCGGGTGCCCTGACAACCACTGGGTACTCTAGGGTGCCTCAACCAATCCACCCAGATGTGTATTTAAGTAGCCACCTTAAGTTAACCCTTAATTAACAATACTCACATCTGTCATGGATACACTCACCCAAACCATGTCTATGAGCATAGCATAGCAATATAACCATAACGTAGAAGTAACTCCCAAAGGTTTGATAATAAACAGGGCAATAGGTTCTACCTCATCATCTACTTCCCAAACCCACATGTTATTCAGGTCCTAACCATGCAATGTTTGAGGATTGAGTCTAATGCATAAAAACTAGGTCATAAAGGGTATGATCAAAGTGTTACTTGCCTTGCTGATGATCCACAAAACCTAGAGACTCGTAGTAGCACGCTTCGCACTCCGGGTACTCTATCACAAACAAACAGTAACATACATAAGCACTCAACTAGAAGCACGGTAAAACTCAAACAAAAGACCTAACCAGAAAGTTCAACTGAAGAACTCCGGTTTCTAGAAAGAATCAAATCAAATGGAGCAACGAAACTCAAACTATGAAAGAAACTAGATCCGTTTACTAATCTAGACTAAAGTCAAATTTTACAGTACCAAAATCTTGTTCAAGTTGGTTAAACAGAAAGAGAGCTTCAAGATGAACATCTAGGCACTTGAATCACCTGATTCGGATAAACGAGCGAAAAGATAAACTAAAACGAAGATCAGGGCAGAAATCGTGATCAAAAATAATTGCGGAAAAACCCTGGAAAATAAAACGTGACAAACAGGCTAACGAATGAATGTAAGCTGTCTGCGGCTAACGAATGAACAACGTTCGTTAAAAACGAACGTACGAACAAACATCCGCTATTTAAGTAAACTGGAAAAAAACCGAACCGAAACTAAAAAACGAATCTAGGGTTTCTAAAAAACCGATCGGTTTTCCTAAGAAAACCGGCGGCGGCGGCTACCTCGGCAGGCAGGACAGCGGCGGCACTCCGGTGGCGGGGCTAGGTCGGCGGCGGCAGGAGGCGGCGGCGTTGGTGACGGGAGGCGGCGGAGTCGGCGACGGGCGGCGGCTCCGCGGGGTGGCGGTGGGATGCAGCGGCGGCGGGAAGCGGCGGTGGCGCGGCGCGCAGGTCGAGGCGAGGCGGGGCTAGGGTTTGGCGGCGGGGTGGACTCGGGCCTTATAAGGGCCGGCCAGGTCGGAGTCCTAGCCGGACACGGCCCGGTTAGGTCGGTTAGTTTTTTTTAAAAAAAAATCTTGACGCAGAAAAACTAACGAAAGAAATACTAAACGGAGTCCAAAAATCCCGAAATAAATTTTCATGGTCCTCTAATAATATTGCGGACAAATTAAACATTTATTTGGGCCTCTAATGCAATTTTGAAAAATGCATTTTTTCTAATTCAAATAAAATAGCAATAAAACTCTGAATAAAATTCTTATTTGATTTTAATATTTTTCCTCCAATATTTCTTTATTTTGGAGAAGTCATTTTATCCCCTCTATTTTATTTTCATACAAGAAATATTCGAAGAGAAAAATAATTAAAACCAAATGATCCTCTTTTCAAAATTTGAGAAAACTCAAATATGAAAATAATGAAATCCCCAACTCTCTCCGTCGGTCCTTGAGTTGCGTAGAATTTCTAGGATCAACCAAAAATGAAATAAAATATGATATGCAATGATGATCTAATGTATAACATTCCAAATTGAAAATTTGGGATGTTACACAGCATTTTCAATCGGACTGGGCTAATTTGATCCATTATAGGTCTGTGAACATGCGTGTGAAATGTTTGCACATACAAAAATGCACCTCATTTCCCCCCCTAATTTTCCAGAAAAATGCATAAGATTGATACGATCAAAATAGAAAAAGTAAAGAGAGGCAAAATAAAAGGAGAAAGTGACAGAGTGAGCTAAACATGGTGAACTATTTGTACACCCCATTTCCTCTACACACATGAGTTGAGTTTTGAGGTTTGGGGGTGCTACCTCTTGAGCACTACGTTGGTTTCTCTTGAAGAGGAAAGGGTGATGCAGCAAAGTAGTGTAAGTATTTCCCTCAGTTTTGAGAACCAAGGTATCAATCCAGTAGGAGACTTCTTGCAAGTCCTTCGTACATACACAAACAAAACAAGAACCTCGCAACCAACGCAATAAAGGGGTTGTCAATCCCTTCACGGTCACTTGCGAAAGTGAGATCTGATAGAGATAATACGATAAGATAAATATTTTTGGTATTTTTATGATATAGATTGGAAAGTAAAGATTGCAAAATAAAGTAGATTTAAAACTTATATGATAGAAAATAGACCCAGGGGCCATAGGTTTCACTAGTGGCTTCTCTCAAGATAGCATAAGTATTACGGTGGGTGAACAAATTATTGTCGAGCAATTGATAGAAAAGTGCATAGTTATGAGAATATCTAGCCATGATCATGTATATAGGCATCACGTCCGCGACAAGTAGACCGAAAGAATTCTGCGTCTACTACTATTACTCCACACATCGACCTCTATCCAGCATGCATCTAGAGTATTAAGTTCATAAGAACAGAGTAACGCATTAGGCAAGATGACATGATGTAGAGGGATAAACTCAAGCAATATGATATAAAACCCATCTTTTTATCCTCGATGGCAACAATACAATACGTGCCTTGCTACCCCTGCTGTCACTGGGAAAGGACACCGCAAGATTGAACCCAAAGCTAAGCACTTCTCCCATTGCAAGAAAGATCAATCCAGTAGGCCAAACCAAACTGATATTTCGAAGAGACTTGCAAAGATAACCAATCATACATAAAAGAATTCAGAGGATATTCAAATATTTCTCATAGACAAACTTGACCATAAACTCACAATTCATCGGATCTCGACAAACACACCGCAAAAAGAGTTACATCAAATAGATCTCCAAGAAGATCGAGGATAACATTGTACTGAGATTCAAAGAGAGAGAAGAAGCCATCTAGATAACAACTATGGATCTGAAGGTCTGTGGTAAACTACTCACAACTCATCGGAGAGGCCTTGGCAATGATGTAGAAGCCCTCCATGATCGATTCCCCCTCCGACAGAACACTGGAAAAGGCTCCAAGATGGGATCTCACGGGTACAGAAGGTTGTGGCGGTGGAAATAGGGTTTTGTGGTGCTCCTGGATGTTTTCGAGGTAGGTAGATATATATAGGCGAAGGAAGTAGGTCAGGGGAGCCACGAGGGGCCCATGAGGGTGGGGGCGCGTCTACCCCCCTAGGGCGCGCTCTGGACCCTCGTGGTCACCTCGTCTGCTTCTTGACGTCCACTCCATGTCTCCTGGATTGCGTTTGTTCCAAAAAGAAATCTCCCGAAGGTTTCATTCCATTTGGACTCTGTTTGATATTCCTTTTCTGTGAAACACTGAAATAGGCAAAAAACCTACAATTTGGGCTAGGCCTCCGGTTAATAGGTTAGTCCCAAAAAATTATATAAAAGTGTATAGTAAAGCCCATAAACATCCAAAACAGGTAATATAATAGCATGGAACAATAAAAAATTATAGATACGTTGGAGACGTATCAAGCATTCCCAAGCTTAATTTCTGCTCGTCCTCGAGTAGGTAAATGATAAAAACAGAATTTTTGATGTGGAATGCTACCTAGCATAATTCTCAATGTAATTTCCTTTATTGTGGCATGAATGTTCAGATCCAAATGATTCAAGATAAAAGTTTAAGATTGACATAAGAGTAATAATACTTTAAGCATACTAGGAAAGTAATCATGTCTTCTCAAAATAACATGGCCAAAGAAAGTTATCCCTACAAAATCATATAGTCTAGCTATGCTCTATCTTCATCACACAAACTATTTAAATCATGCACAACCCCGATGACAAGCCAAGCAATTGTTTCATACTTTAGTATTCTCAAACTTTTTCAATCTTCACGCAATACATGAGCATGAGCCATGGACATAGCACTATATGTGGAATAGAATGGTGGTTGTGGAGAAGACAAAAAAGGAGAAGGTAGTCTCACATCAACTAGGCATATCAACGGGCTATGGACATGCCCATCAATAGATATCAATGTCAGTGAGTAGGGATTGTCATGCAACGGATGCACTAGAGCTATAAGTGTATGAAAGCTCAACAAAAGAAACTAAGTGGGCGTGCATCCAACTTGCTTGCTCATGAAGACCTAGGGCAATTTGAGGAAGCCCGTCATTGGAATATATAAGCCAAGTTCTATAATGAAAAATTCCCACTAGTATATGAAAGTGACAACATAGGAGACTCTCTATCATGAAGATCATGGTGCTACTTTGAAGCACAAGTGTGGAAAGGGTAGTAACATTGTCCCCCCTTTTTTTCTTTTTTTGGGCCTTCCTTTTTTTATTTGGCCTTTCTCTCTTTTTTTCCAAGAGATAATGCTCTAACAATGATGATCATCACACTTCTATTTACTTCCAACTCAAGAATTACAACTCAATACTTAGAACAAAATATGACTCTATGTGGGTGCCTCCGATGGTGTACCGGGATATGCAATGAATCAAGAGTGACATGTATGAAAGAATTATGAAGGTGGCTTTGCCACAAATACGATGTTAACTACATGATCATGCAAAAGCAATATGACAATGATGGAGCGTGTCATAATAAACAGAACGGTGGAAGTTGCATGGCAATATATCTCGGAATGGCTATGGAAATGCCATAATAGGTAGGTATGGTGGCTGTTTTGAGGAAGGTATATTGTGGGTGTATGGTACCGGCAAAAGTTGCGCGGCACAAGAGAGGCTAGCAATGGTGGAAGGGTGAGAGTGTGTATAATCCATGGACTCAACATTAGTCATAAAGAACTCATATACTTATTGCAAAAATCTACAAGTTATCAAAACAAAGTACTATGTGCATGCTCCTAGGGGGATAGATTGGTAGGAAAAGACCATCGCTCGTCCACGACCGCCACTCATAAGGAAGACAATCAAAAAATAATTCATGCTCCAACTTCATCACATAACGGTTCACCATACGTGCATGCTACGGGAATCACAAACTTTAACACAAGTATTCCTCAAATTCACAACTACCCAACTAGCATGACTTAATATTACCATCCTCATATCTCAAAACAACCATCAAGCATCAAATTGATCATAGCATTCAACGCACTCTATATGATAGTTTTTATTATACCCAACTTGGATGCCCATCATATTAGGACCAATTATATAACCAAAGAAAATACCATGATGTTCTAAAAGACTCTCAAAATAATATAAGTGAATCATGAGAGATCAATAATTTCTACAAAATAAAACCACCGCCGTGCTCTAAAAAGATATAAGTGAAGCACTACAGCAAAATTGTCTAGCTCAAAAGATATAAGTGAAGCACATAGAGTATTCTAATAAATTCTGAATCATGTGTGTGTCTCCCAAAAGGTGTGTACAGCAAGTATGATTGTGGTAAACTAAAAATCAAAGACTCATATCATACAAGACCCTCCAAGAAAACCACATATCATGGGGTGAATAAAAATATAGCTCCAAGTAAAGTTACCGATAGACGAAGACGAAAGAGGGGATGCCTTTCGGGGCATCCCCAAGCTTAGGCTTTTGGTGTCCTTGCATTTAACTTGGGGTGCCATGGGCATCCCCAGGCTTAGGCTCTTGACACTCCTTATTCCGTAGACCATCAAATCTTTACCCAAAACTTGAAAACTTCACAACACAAAACTCAACAGAAAATCTCATAAACTCCGTTAGTGCAAGAAAGAAAAACCACCACTTAAGGTACTGTAATGAACTCATTCTTTATTTATATTGGTGTTAAACCTACTGTATTCCAACTTCTCTATGGTTCATACCCCCGATACTAGCCATAGATTCATCAAAATAAGCAAACAACACACGAAAAACAGAATCTGTCAAAAACAGAACAGTCTGTAGCAATATGTAACTTTCGAATACTTCTGGGACTCTAAAAATCCTACCAACAAAAAAAGTCCTAGGAAATTTGTCTATTGATATACTTCAAAAAGAATCAACTAAAAATCACGTTCCTATGATTTATTTAAATTATTCTTGTGCGCGCAAAAGTTTCTGTTTTTCAGCAAGATCAAATTAACTATCACCCAAGATGATCCTATAGGTTCTACTTGGCAAAAACACTAATTAAAACATAAAACCACATCTAAACAGATGCTAGATGAATTATTTATTACTAAACAGGAACAAAAATCAAGGAACAAAAATAAAATTGGGTTGCCTCCCAATAAGCGCTATCATTTTACGCCCTAGCTAGGCATAAAAGCGAGAATAGATCTACGTATTGCCATCTTTGGTATTCAAATCATAAGTGGCTCTCATAATAGATTCATAAGGTAATTTGATTTTCTTTCTACGAAAGTGTTCCATGTCTTTCCTTCACGGAAATTGGAATCTAATATTTCCTTCCATCATATCAATAATTGCACAAATCGTTCTAAGGAAAGGTCTACCAAGAATAATATGACATGAAAGATTGCAATCTATATCAATACAATAAAATCTAGGGGCACATAATTCCTAGTTACAACAATAAGAATATAATTAATCCTTCCCGTAGGTTTCTTAATGGTGGAATCCGCAAGGTGCAAGTTTAAAGAGCAATCATCAAATTCACGGAAACCTAGCACATCACATAAAGTTTTTGGAATCGTGGAAACACTAGCACCCAAATCACACAAAGCATAGAATTCATGATCTTTAATTTTAATTTTAATAGTAGGTTCCCACTCATCATAAAGTTTTCTAGGGATAGAAACTTCTAACTCAAGTTTTTCTTCATAAGATTGCATCAAAGCATCAATGATATATTGGGTAAAGGCTTTATTTTGACTATAAGCATGAGGAGAATTCAATATGGATTGCAACAAGGAAATACAATCTACTAAAGAGGAATTATCATAATTAAATTCCTTGAGATCCAAAATAGTGGGTTCATTACTATGTAAAGTTTTGACCTCTCCAATCCCACTTTTACCAAATTTTGCATCAAGATCTAAAAACTCCGAATCATTGGGATGCCTTTTAACTAAAGTTGACTCATCTCCAGTCCCATTATTATCAAGATTCATATTGCAAAACAAAGATTTAATAGGAGACATATCAATCACTTCTATATCTTCATCATTATTATCATGAAAACTAGAAGAACACGCTCTTACAGAGCAATCTCTCTTAGCACGCATCCTAGTGGATCTTTTTTTGCACTCATCAATGGAAATTATCATGGCTTTGAGAGACTCATTGATATCATGCTTAGGTGGAATAGATCTAAGTTTCAAAGAATCAATATCAAGAGAAATTCTATCCATGTTCCTAGCCAATTCATCAATCTTATGCAATTTTTCTTCAAGCAAAGCATTGAAATTCTTTTGAGAGATCATAAATTCTTTAACACTAATCTCAAAATCAGAGGGCATATTATTAAAATTTCCATAAGAGTTGTTGTAGGAATTTCCATAATTATTAGAGGAATTACTAGGAAAAGGCCTAGGATTAAAGTTTCCTCTATACGCGTTGTTACCAAAATTATTCCTAGCAACAAAATTCACATCCGTAGATTCATTATTATTCTCAATCAAAGTAGACAAAGGCATATAATTAGGATAAATAGGAGCACTCTCATTAGCAAACAATTTCATAAGTTCATCCATCTTTCCACTCAAAACATTAATTTCTTCTGTCGCATGAACTTTTTTACTAGTAGATCTTTCGGTGTGCCATTGAGAACAATTAACCATAATATTATCTAGGAGTTTAGTAGCTTCTCCTAAATTGATTTCCATAAAAGTGCCTCCCGTGGCCGAATCTAAAAGATTTCTAGAAGCAAAATTCAATCCGGCATAAAATTTTTGTATGATCATCCATAAATTTAAACCATGTGTAGGGCAATTGCAAATCATTAATTTCATCCTCTCCCAAGATTGTGCAACATGCTCATGATCAAGTTGCTTAAAATTCATAATATCGTTTCTAAGAGAGATGATCTTAGCGGGAGGAAAATACTTAGAGATAAAAGCATCTTTGCACTTATTCCATGAATCAATACTATTTTTAGGCAAACACGAAAACCAAGTTTTAGCATGATCTCTAAGTGAAAATGGAAATAAGTTCAATTTAACAATATCATTATCCATGTCTTTCTTCTTTTGCATATCACACAAATCAACAAAGTTGTTTAGATGAGTAGCGGCATCTTCACTAGGAAGGCTGGAGAATTGATCTTTCATGACAAGATTCAACAAAGCAGCATTAATTTCACAAGATTCAGCATCGGTAAGAGGAGCAATCGGAGTGCTAAGGAAATCATTATTGTTGGTATTGGAAAATTCACACAATTTAGTATTATCTTGAGCCATCGTGACAAGCAATCCAACACACAAACAGACAAGAGGTGAGCGAAAAAGAGGCGAACGGAAAGGAGAGGGCGAATAAAATGGCAAGGGTGAAATGGGCGAGAGGAAAATGAGAGGCAAATGGCAAATAATGTAATGCGAGGGAGAAGAGTTTGTGATGGGTACTTGGCATGTCCCGACTTGAGTGAAGACCTCCCCGGCAACAGCGCCAGAAATCCTTCTTGCTACTTCTTGAGCACTGTGTTGGTTTTCCCTTGAAGAGGAAAGGATGATGCAACAAAGTAGCGTAAGTATTTCCCTCAGTTTTGAGAACCAAGTATCAATCCAGTAGGAGGCTTCTCGCAAGTCCCTCATACCTACACAAACAAAACAAGAACCTCGCAACCAACGCGATAAAGGGTTGTAATCCCTTCACGGTCACTTGCGAAAGTGAGATCTGATAGAGATAATAAGATAAGATAGATATTTTTGGTATTTTTATGATATAGATTGGAAAGTAAAGATTGCAAAATAGTAAATTGAAAACTTATATGATAGAAAATAGACCCCGGGGCCATAGGTTTCACTAGTGGCTTCTCTCAAGATAGCATAAGTATTACGGTGGGTGAACAAATTACTGTCGAGCAATTGATAGAAAAGTGCATAGTTATGATAATATCTAGGCATGATCATGTATATAGGCATCACGTCCGTGACAAGTAGACCGAAACAATTTTGCATCTACTACTATTACTCCACACATCAACCGCTATCCAGCATGCATCTAGAGTATTAAGTTCATAAGAACAAAGTAACGCATTAGGCAAGATGACATGATGTAGAGGGATAAACTCAAGCAATATGATATAAACCCCATATTTTTATCCTCGATGGCAACAATACAATACGTGCCTTGCTGCCCCTGCTGTCACTGGGAAAGGACACCGCAAGATTGAACCCAAAGCTAAGCACTTCTCCCATTGCAAGAAAGATCAATCTAGTAGGCCAAACCAAACTAATAATTCGAAGAGACTTACAAATATAACCAATCATACATAAAAGAATTCAGAGGAGATTCAAATATTGATCATAGATAAACTTGATCATAAACCCACAATTCATCGGATCTTGACAAACACACCGCAAAAAGAGTTACATCGAATAGATCTCCAAGAAGATCGAGGATAACATTGTATTGAGATTCAAAGAGAGAGAAGAAGCCATCTAGCTAATAACTATGAACCTGAAGGTCTGTGGTAAATACTCACAACTCATCGGAGAGGCCTTGGTGATGATGTAGAAGCCCTCCATGATCGATTCCCCCTCCGGCAGAACGCCGGAAAAGGCTCCAAGATGGGATCTCATGGGTACAGAAGGTTGCGACGGTGGAAATAGGGTTTTGTGGTGCTCCTGGATGTTTTTGGGGTTTGTAGATATATATAGGCGAAGGAAGTCGGTCAGGGGATCCACGAGGGGCCCACGAGGGTGGGGGCACGCCTACCCCCTTAGGGCGCTCCATGGACCCTCGTGGCCACCTCGTGTGCTTGTTGACGTCCACTCCAAGTCTCCTGGATTGCGTTTGTTCCAAAAAGATCTCTCCCAAAGGTTTCATTCCGTTTGGACTCCGTTTGATATTCCTTTTCTGTGAAACACTGAAATAGGCAAAAAAACAGCAATTTGGGTTGGACCTCCAATTAATAGGTTAGTCCCAAAAATGATATAAAACTGTATAGTAAAGCCCATAAACATCCAAAACAGGTAATATAATAGCATGGAACAATCAAACATTATAGATACGTTGGAGACGTATCAGGGGGTATCTTGACATATGTGGACGATTTAGGAGTTTGATTGGTTGGCGTTTTTCATTTTCTCTCATGTTTGGGTATTGTTCGTGTTGTCCACTCAAGCACCATTTAATTCACTATGCTCCCTAATTATAGAGTTCTCCCATTCGTTGAGATTTCAATATTGGATTTCGTTCACGATTTTGATCGGTCCAATGATTTCCCAAGGAGGTCTCTCATTTAATCCTTTTACTTTTTTAATTCATTGTGTTCCCTAATTTTAGAGATTTAATTTGGTCCATGATTTTGACAGAGTCAACGATTTCTAAATGAGCTCTCTCATTCAATTTTTTTAATTTACTATGCTCTTTAATTTTGGAGCTTTCTCATGCATTTGAGGTGTTCAATTTTGAAATTGGTTCACAATTTTGGTCGGATCAACAATTTCTTAAGGAGCTCTCTCATTCAACTGAGATGTTCAATTTTGGATTTGTTTCATGACTTTGACCAGGTCAATGTTTTTTAAAGTCAATTGGCAATAATCGGACTGTCAAAACACATCAATCCCGCATACCCTCTCACCACCTAGAAAAAATAAATATCAACATGTGAGGGCAACTGCTACTTGTGAGCTGCGTTGGGATTCCTAAAGAGGAGAGAACAATGCAGTATAGTAGAAATAAGTATTTCCCTCATTTAAGAACCAAGGTTATCAATCCAGTAGGATAACCACGCGAAACCTTTTGAACAACACCTACACACAAAAGAACAAATGCTGGCACCCAACGCGATCAACAGGGTTGTCTATCCCTTTGACAGTTAATTGCAAGGATCAAATCTGATAATGGTAGATAGATAGACAAAAACACAAAATAAAAGAATGGTAAATAAATTGCAGCAAGGTATTTTTGGATTTCAATATATGGTAAAGGTAGACCCGGGGCCATAGTTTTCACGAGAGGCTTCTCTCTCAAACAAAAAGCATACGGTGGGTAACATATTACTATTTGGCAATTGATAGGAAAGCGCGTAGTTATGACGATATTCAAGGCAATGATCATGTATATAGGCATCACATCCGAGACAAGTAGACTGACTCCTGCCTGCATCTACAACTATTAGTCCTCCCATCGACCGCTATTCCAGCATGCATCTAGGGTAGTAAGTTCATGAAAAATGGAGTAACACCTTAAGCAAGATGACATGATGTAGATAAAGTAAATCCAACCAATATGAATAAACCCCGTCGTTTCCCCCTTAATGGAAACAATACAAATAAGTGTCTTGTCCCCTAATTTGTCACTGGGATATAGGGCACCACAAGATTGAACCCATTACAGAGAACCTCTTCCATTGCAAGATAAACCAATCTAGTTAGCCAAACAAAATAGATAGATCATAGAGAAATACAAATCATGCATAAAAGAATCAGAGAAGACTCAATTAATATTCATGAATAATCTGATCATAAATGCACAATTCATCGGATTCCAACAAACACACCACAAAAGAAGATTACATCGAATAGAACTCCAAAAACATCGAGGAGAACAATGTATTGAAGATCAAAGAGAGAGAATAACCCATCTAGCTACTAGCTATGGACCCGTACGTCTGTGGTAAACTACTCACACATCATCAGAAGGGTGGAAAGGTTGATGTAGAAGGCCTCTGTGATCGATCCCCCCCCCCGATAGAGTAACGGAAAAGGCCTCCAGATGGCATCACGGAAGAACAGAAACTTGTGGTGGCGAAAAAAGTATTTTGGATGGCTCTCTGTTGGTTTCCCAATTTTAGAGAATTTATAGAGGTGGAATTAGGTCAGACATAGCCACGAGGGACCCACAAGGCATCAGGGCTCGCTCTGTTGCCTTGTTGTCTCCTTGTTTGACTTCTACTCTCCTCCTGAAGCTTTTAGGGTCTCTCTTGTCCAGAAAAAGTTGTCAAAAAGTTTCGTAGCGTTTGGACTTCGTTTGGTACCGATTTCCTAGAAAACCAAAAACAGCAACTAGCACCTGGTACTAGGTTGATAGATTAGTTCCAAACAATGATATATAATTGCATATTAAACATCCAAGATTGATACTATAATAGCATAGAACAATAGAAAATTATAGATATGTTGGAGACGTATCAAGCATCCCCAAGCTTAATTCCTGCCTGTCCTCGAGTAGGTAAATGATAAAAATAGAATTTTTGATGTGGAATGCTACCTAACATGTCTATCATGTAATCTTTTTTATGGTATGAATACTAAGATCCAGATTGTTCAAAGCAATATCATGTAATTTGACATAAAGACATCAATACTCAAGCATACTAACAAACAATCATGTCTTTCAAAATAAAAATGCTAAAGAACACTATCCCTACAAAATCATATAGCCTTGTCATGCTCCATCTTCTTAACATAAAGTATAAATAAGGCACTACCCCGATGTTAGCCAAGCAATCGGTTCATACTTTTTAACGCGCTACAACTTTTTCAACCCAGACACAATACATAAGCGCAAGCCATGGGTATAGCACTATGGGTGGAATAGAATACGGTGGTAGAGATTAATATGGAGAAGACAAAATGGAGAAAGTTTCACATCGACGAGGCTAATCAATGGGCTATGGAGATGCCCATGCGATGTAAATGCGAGGAGTATGGATTGCCATGCAACAGATGCACTAAGAGCTATAAATGTATTAAAGCTCAAACTGAAAACTAAGTGGGTGTGCATCCAACTTGCTTGGTCTAGAAGACCTCAGGCATTCCCATCATCGAAATATACAAGCCGAGTTCTATAATGAAAAATCCCACTAGTATATGAAAGTGACTACATAGGAGACTCTCTATATGAAAAACATGGTGCTACTTTGAAGCACAAGTGTGGAAAAAGATAATAACATTGCCCCTTCTCTCTTTTTTGGTGCGCTCTTTATGGGCTCTTTTTGGCCTCTTTTTCTTTTATTTATTTTATTTTATTTACTCACTGGGACAATGCCCTAATAATGAATAGTGATGATCATCACACTTCTATTTACTTACAACTCAAAATTACAACTCGACACTAGAACAAAATATGACTCTATGTGAATGCCTATGGCAGTGTACCAGAATGTACAATGATCTAGTGTAACATGTATAAAAAATGATGAACAGTGGCTGAGCCACAAATACTATGTCAACTATATCATCATGGAAAGCAACATGACAATGGATGATATGTGTCATAATAAACGGAACGGTGGAAGTTGCATGGCAATATATCTCAGAATGGCTATGGAAATGCCATAATAGGTAGGTATGGTGGCTGTTTTGAGGAAGATATAAGGAGGCTTATGTGTGATAGAGTGTATCATATCATGGGGTTTGGATGCACCGGCGAAGTTTGCACCACATCTCGAGGTGAGAAAGGTCAATGCACGGTAGAGAAGAGGCTAGCAAATTACAGAAAGGTGAGAGTGCGTATAATCCATGGACTCGCATTAGTCATAAAGAATTCACATACTTACTATGGAAGTCTATTATCCCTCGAAGCAAAGTACTACTACACATCCCCTAGGGGGAGGTTGGTAGGAGTTAACCATCGCGCACCCCCGACCTTCACGCAAAGGAAGACACTCAATAATAAATCATGCTCCAACTTCTTATCACAAAGGAAGACTATACGTGCATGCTTCGGGAATCACAAACCTTAACACAACAATAATTCACTAGTACTTCCCACATATTACCATCTTTATATCGCAAAACTATTGCAAGGAATCAAACCTATCATATTCGGTGATCTGCCTGAAAGTTTTCATTATATCCTTCTTGAATACCGATAATATTAGGACCAATTTCATAACCCTTGCACATTGCCATTACTATTATCAAACTCTCAAAATGATATAAGTGAAGCATAAGAGTGCAACTATTACTTTAAAATATAACCAGTGTCGTGCTCTAAAAGATATAAGTGAAGCACTAGAGCAACTACCTAGACCAAAAGATATAAGTGAAGCACAAAGAGTATTCTAACAAATCACGAATAAATGTGTGTCCCTCTCAAAAGGTTTGTTCAGCAAAGATGATTGTGGAAAACTAAAAAGCAAACAAAGAAGAGACTCGTATAATACACAACGCTCCAAGCAAAACTCATATCATGTGATGACTAAACATATAGCTCCAAGTAATTTACCGATGGTTGGTAGACGAAAGAGGGGATGCCATTCGGGGCATGCCCAAGCTTAGATGCTTCGGTCTCCTTGAATATTACCTTGGGGTGCCTTGGGCATCCCCAAGCTTAGGGTCTTGCCACTCCTTATTCCTTCATCCATCGTGATCTCACTTAAAACTTGAAAAATTCAGCATACAAAACTCAACAGAAAACTCATGAGATCTGTTAGTATAACATGCAAATCATAAACTTTAGGTATTGTTGTAAACCCATTCATATTTTATCATTGCATAATTCCTACTTTATTCTAACTTCACCATGAATTGTA